>NW_013666726.1:296795-314196 GCF_000517525.1 Limulus polyphemus | reverse complement strand
AAGGAAAATCTACTAGATATTAATTAAATTATAAAAATATCAATTCATGTGAATATGACAGGCTTTTAGCGAGTTGAATTACAACCACTAAACCAAATATTGCAGCTCGACTAGACTTGCATATATTAAGTGCATAATTGTATTTACATTTCAAGAAATTTACATTTTTTCACTACAGTTGCAGACTTCAGAAGTTCAACAGTGCCTATATACTACTGTGAAACAATAAAATAGACATTACAATTTTTATATTATTAATTTAGTTTAGTTAATTTGAAAATTATTTTATTAATTTTAGTTTTGGTATTTTTTATTAAAACGACACGAATGATGTGTATGATGTATGTTAATGAATCATAATTCTATAAAGAACAATTAAATGTTACTAAGAGAAGGATTTGGCATGGTGCATATAAATTAACTATAATTACTATTTCCTTGTTTTAATGTAAGCAATATTTCCTTGTAACCTTGTTCCTTGGGGTCAGGAATATAGCTGACTAGTGTATATCTCAGTTTGTTCGTTGGTTAGAATCATTGGCCTTAAGTCTTTCAGTGAAGAGAGCTACTACACCCAGTATCGTTTGGTACTTAACGTAGGAAACTTATTGCTTTATGCATTAAAACTAGGTAATTTGGGTTAAAGATTTAAATTATTGAACAATGAATATATACTCATTTCTAAGTAGATTTTGTTATACTAAAAAAGAAGACATTAGCTTGTAATCTGTCTATTGATAAATGTCTCTGGAATAAGGATGTGAAATTACAATTACAAAAGTATAATTGTATTTTGTTATGAAATATATAAATACATATATAAAGCATCCAACTTCGTTAATCTTTATGTCGCCCCGATGGGTAGCAGTAAGTTTATGAACTTACAACACTGAATACAGGGTTAGGTTCCCCGTGGTGGACATAGCAGATAGACCATTGTGACTTTGCCCTAAAATAAACTAACATTTCCTTTCAATGGAACCTACAAACATACGAGGACACATATATAATTTTGCTCAATTCAGCAAAATAAATTTGCACTGTTGTTTAAAGAATAATTAAAACACTCTGGTGACTAGTTGGTTGTAATGTCGACACTTTTCTTTCAAATAAATAATGTTTTAAAGTACAAAATGAAACGAAAATTTAAAAAGGGCTCAAGTTTACGCCCACGCGTGTGTGATTTTATTTCCCCGACTTGTAATTGAATTTTATTATGTAGCCATCTGGAATACAGAAGCTTGTACATAAACAATGTTTAATTTACATATTAAAAATAACAATTAACTTACAGTTCGACCTACACTGTTTCTCTTGCCTAAAATGTTACTTTACTAAACACTGTAATCTAATTTAATATGAAATGTAAAGCTTTGTCTCATTGAATTAACTCTTGAAATTAATTTACTTCATTAATAACCAACTACATGTGTTTAACATATTATTTTACTTAAACATTTCAACTCTTGTTTCTTTGTTGTAAAGCATAAAGCTACACAATTGGCTACCTGTACTTTGCTAACTTCAAGGATCGAACTCCGAATTTTAGCGTTATAAGCTTCTAAGTCTACCGCTGCGCTACTATGAAGAACAAATTTACGCGAATGCCATTTTAATTCACTTGTATCTACTTGTTCCAAACTAATTAATATTTATGCTTAAGGACTGTATACATAATTATGAAATTTTTAGTTTTGTTTTAACTAATCCCAATTTCACTACTAAAATTTTCATTATTATTTTTTTGATTAACTGGGTATCACTATAGCTATAATTGATTGTCTATAATAATAAAAGGGCGTGTCTGTCTGTTTGTGATATTACGGCAACACCCTTCACGGCCCCCCTGCACCCCCGTCACTAAAATGGTAATGTATGCCAGAATTGAAACAGAGAGGCTGCGATTTACTCGCATAAACCAAAAGAAGATCCGAGTTAAAGACTATGTCCACCTACGGGATGTAAAATAGGATAAGAATACACACACTGACATAGTCATCTAGAATATACCAACCTAATAACACGAGCGAAGCTAGGTTCTTTCGCTAGTCTATAATAATAAAAGGGCGGGTCTGTGTGTGTGTGACCACCATATCTCCAAGAGGAAAGAAACTAAAATGCTGAAATTTTGGCTATCCGTGTCCCTCAGTGGCTCACTAATAAGTATTACGGCTCTAAAAACAGAGTTTTAATACTCGCTGTTAGCATAGCACAGATAGCTCATTGTGTAGCATTGCGCTTAACAACAAAGAAAAGCTATCCGTGCGAATTAGTAGTTTATAATAGAACTAGCGAGATACATAAACAAACCTCTTTAAACAACGGAGACTCTAAATTAATAAATCACCGAATATTTTTTCAAGTTTTGTTGTTTTAACATTTCATTTTATACTTTCAGTACATAGACTAACAGCAATATTAGGTTATACTTTTATTGTTAAGCTACATGAGATAAAAGCCATTGTTGGAATGCATTGTTACCAACACGCACTGGCTTTCCCATATATTAGAAGCTGTTAATATAACTGATATACTACAGGTAATACTATGGAGCGCGCATGCGCGCACGCACGTGGACAAGATAAGTAATAATACCCAGGTGCACACCCTCAGGGTCCACTTAGTATGGTTATTTTCAATAGTTTAATGAAAGTATTAAGATTAGCCCAAACTAATATTTATTGAAATAGTTTGTCCTGCCATCTGTGGACCAGCTGAATAATCAAATCCTCTCATAAAGAGTCTATTCGTTTCAGTAAATTTTAGATGGACGTGAATCTATTATATGCATGAAGTTAAAATTTATAATTTCCGAGAATAAAACTCTGATTTAAAGCAGTTTGTTATTATTATTGATGAAGAATGGGTGGAGGAGGGGGAGGAGTGATTCATGGAGGTCCAAAGGAGTACTGTAAAGTAAATATTCATGATAATAATAAGAACGTGTTTGTGCATATTCCAGAAATTTTTAATCGGTAAATAACCTTTCATACCAAAAAGGGGCGACTAAAATAAATTTCTACATTAAATAATATTTCTCAAAAGACTAACATTGAGGTAGGATGGCCTACTTATGCTGATGCACATATGTGAAACACACGTTTGGGAATATTAAAGGTGTGACATTTGTAAATTCAGAAAAATCTGTCAATTGAGGATTAGTTAGTCTGACAGCTGCAAACCTGAAGCTGAGATTAATCCAACAACTTTCAACTATAATAGTCTGCCCGTCACTCTTATAACTCGCACATTTTCACACATGCGAGCCACGCATTCTTGAATTCACCACTCAAGGCTTCATAAACATTATCGCTTAGTTAAAGTATATGCATGCGAGCATGCTTAAGTTCCAGTTTACAGGGGTTCGAATCTTTTTTTTGACAGAAAATCAGCACAAATTTCATCAGTAATAATTATCATGCATTAGAAGTGGATTCCTTTCAAGTCTATTTACATATTAAACATTAGATGGGTGGATATAATTCGATCTAGAAATAGATTTGAACTTCGTAATATTTCAGTGATAAAACATGTGTCTTAGTTTTTGGGCGCAGATAATCCTAGTATAAATGGGCGAAACTCTAAAACAAGTCAAGAATATGTTTGTGGCAGTGGAAAAGGAGTTATCCATGAAGATCTATTACCCACTATTTTCTAACCTATGTTGTTAATTTGTATTTTCTATATATCGATCAGTTTATTGTTTTTACTGTTATTCACTCTTTCTCTTACCTATACTTTTATTCAACTATATAGGGGAACTTAAAAACTTCAGAGAAATACAAACGTTAAAACGATAGAATTTCCCTAAACTGTTATTAGCCATAACTATATAAAAACTCGTTTATCTTTAGAAGACCATTTAGACACAGCTGTCAGTTTGTTAATTTATGTCTCAATTTATCCAAGCCCGAGTATACATTAGTAACACAATCATGCCTATAACTATTCATGAGTAAATTTTCATGTTTACTTATCTAAGGTAAGGTCGGGACTAGAAAAAATTCAAGTTCTCCGTTTTTGACATTACTTTGGAGTTTGTAGCCTTTATTCCATTTTACAACCATATAACGGGATAACCTTTTAATTACGTGGCGTACTCAAGAATAACATATAAGTTCTTTATACTTCCTAATTATTTAAATAGATCCCACTCAATCATAGGAAAAGCCTCAAGCGCTTTTGTGTCGTCGAAAACCTGTTGGCGGTTTTTAAATTTATCTGTAAATTTCAATTAACACAAAAACCCGAGTGAGATTAAGTTGATGAAAATTTGCAAGTGATAAAGATGAAACTGGCAAAAACTTGATATTACAGTTTCCAAATCAATTATATACTCTTGAACGAAACGTGGCACACACGTTAGTTTGTTTCTTTTGTTGTTAACAGGTTGTGTTGCTTTATACTTATCTGTGCTGTTCCCACCACGGGTATCGAAACCCAGTGTTTAGTATTATAACTTACCGCTCAGCCAATGGGGGTCGGATGTATATATCTAACTGAAAAAATTCAACGAATTCTGAAATGGCAAATATTCAGTTCCAAAATCAGTTGCATAATTTTGTTCAAAACAGACATAGACACAAATATTCCACGGGGATAAAAATATATATTACAACGAAATTTAAAAATGGATAAATTTAAGATAAAGAAAATAGTTAATTGAAACATTTTAAAACTCTGCGATCTAGTCTTAAATCACATACTTATAATAAAGTAATCCGTGGAGGATAAAGCCAGATATTTCTCACTTTTAATAACATCCTGTTTATAGATTACACCTTGACGTTTCTCACTTTCTCACTCCTAATAAGTCCTGTTTACAGATTAGACCCTGACGTTTCTCATTCCTAATGAGTCCTGTTTACAAAATAAGTCCTGAAGTTTCTTACTCCTAATAACGTCCTGTTTACGGATTACTCTGACGTTTATCGCTGCTAATAAGTTATTACTAACAACTATCCTGTTTACAAGTTAATCTGAGATTTCTCGTTGCTAATAACTCTGTTTACTGGCTACAGCCTGAAGTTTCTCACTGCTAATGACTGTCCTGTTTACAGGTTAGAGCCTGACGTTTCTCACTGATAATGACTGTCCTGTTTACAGGCTAGAGCCTGACGTTTCGCAATGCTAGTAAATGTCCTGCTTGCAGGCTAGGGTCTGAAGTTTCTCAATGCTAATAGCTGTCTTGTTTTTAAAAAGTCAAATGAACTAAATAGATGGTTTTGAGAAAAGGATTATTGCTAGCCTAGATAACATTATTTACTAAAAGTACAATTCAACTTTTAAACTACGTATTTTCCTTGTATACGATATCATCTACTTATCTTTTATTTATTTATTTATTTATTACATATATTGAATATCCCAAGAATGATAGGAGCTTCATATAATACAGCTTTAGTCTACTAGAGCAATAAAATATTGTATTTGTTTTCAATATTAACAGGTTAGATATAAATGAAACTAGCACATTTTATTAATTATTCCAATATTTTTTGTTAATTCTTTATCTACACCGTATTTTTTCGGTGGGGTCTTTACACTATTTAAATTTCTTTGTAGAAACAAGTTTTAAAGCAGTACATTTCTCTAATTGAAATGTTCATCCTATTTAGCAGGACTTTAACTTAACCTTATTGTTTATTACTTTATAAAGATGCCTTAAAATTACTTATAAAACATATTATTGCCACATTTAATTGTATTGCTTTTCTTTCTTTTTTTTTTCAATTGCTTTATTTCAATCGACGATTTGTATGTGGTTCCATCTCGTGACAATAAATTAAACTCATAAATGCAAGTATCCTATTCAAATTAGGGATCGAATGGTAAAATGTCGATTCCTCATGGCTCTCTTTCAATGTATGTTATTTTAACTAGATCGGTTACCTTGTTTGAATTAGTACTCCAGGTTTGAAGTGTGAAGTGAACACTCAACTTACATTAAATAACATATGACGTAATGCTCATCGTTGTGGATTTAAACCCTCTTCAGGAACAACATACAAGTACAGATATACAGGTTTAACTAAAATGCATTCAAACAAATATAAATGTAGAAGGCGAGAGGGCATCAGCGGTCTAATGCAATGTCACATGTCAAGCCAAAGTTCACTGTTATGAACAGAAGATGGACAATTGTTTGTTTGTCATTTTAACAGTCAGATCACAGACTCTTAATTAATTAAGTTCGTGTATAAATGTCCCTAATTTTGAACTGCAAGTCTGGGGAAAGATAACGAGTCGGAAGCACTCGCCGCCTGAAGTAGCTACTCTTAACCGAATAGTGGGATTGACTCTTATAACACAACCATAGCTGAGATTAAACCAAGGCCATCGGAGCACCATTTCCATACATCAACCATTACTCTGCGCTCGGGCCCAGCACTGTTTTAATGTCACATCGAACCCAAGAGTGGAGCCTATCATGTCCTAGTGATTACGGCACTGGACTCAAAATATGCGGATCGCGGGATTGAAACCAGTCACCGAACACACTCCCGCCCTTTCTGTCTTTGAAACTTTATAATGTGATGGTTAGTCCTATTATTCGTTAGTAAATATTAGTCTAATAATTGACGGTGGGTGGTGTTAAGTAAACTGCCCGACCTTTAGTCTATCACTTTAAAATTATGGACGACTAGCGCAGCACCCCAATGGCACAGCGATATGTCTGCGGACTTATAACTCTAGAAATCGGGTTTCGATATCCGTGGTGGGCAGAGCACACATAGCCAATTGCATAGTTTTGTGCTTACCTACAAACAAACAAACGACTAGTGCAGATAATAACCGAGTAATACATTTTCAAGAAATCTTTGCGTGAAACTTCCACAAACAAGTTTGTTTGTTTTTAATTATGCACAAAGCTACACAAGGGCTATCTGTGCTCTGCCCACCACGGGTATCGAAACCCGGTTTCTAGCGTTGTAAGTCCGCAGACATACCGCTGTGCCACTGGGGGGTCCACAAACAAACATCCAAGTAGCTTAAAGTAGATTAGTAACTTGTAAATTTTTAACACATAAAGTCACGGACCGAGTGTGGACTAGTAGTTAGTGTGTTGAATTACGAATCTTAGGGTCCATGTCCTGTTACCTAAAACAAATCCTAATTAAAGTAACCGAAGAGTTGGCGGTGGGTGCTGTTGACCAATTGTTTTCCTTCTAACAGTTCAAAATTAGATTCTGCTAGAGCAAATGTATTTTGCGTAGGTTTGAGCCAAAATCGGAAAGCAAACAAACTGTTTGCTTGTAAGTAGCTCTCCAGACTGTAGAAGTTATCTCACAGTCAACATTTTTAATGTTACAATGGTTGTCCATTTTAGTTCCTTGCATAAACAGATTTCTCTTATTGTAGTATTATATTACATAGATTTACGATATTTGTAATAAATAGCAGATGTAGGAGCTGGTAAGTAGAGGAAAGCTCGAACACGGACAACAAAAGGAAAAGAAACAAACATAGGACAACAAAAATAATTGTTGGGGGCTTTACATAGACTGGCTAGCTCCTACATTCTGTTTTATGTAATTTATGTTCTATTCCAAACAAAGATAACAGTGAGAATAATGGTATACTGCATCATGAAGTCAGAAAGAAAAATTAGTTGTGTGATATCCCACAATCCTAGGTTACCTACAGCAACAGTCATTCTCCTTATCCCTCTAGTGAGATAATTATAATTCATAATCTTGTACAAGTTTTTCTTCAACCTCATTAAATGTGTGGAAACTCTCTCCAGGTGGGTGTTGAACCGAAACTAGATCAAGCACGTATAAGTATTTACAGGATAACCATTTTGGTATGTAATATTTTTTCTGAGCTCGAAGATTAGCACAAGTTTGCGATCCTTTACATCCTGTTTACAACGACGTGAACAAGCTGCATGTAGAACAACTGCAGGGAACTTATTAAATGTGCTAACATATACCTGCATAAAGATGTATTTTCTAGTCAGTTCTTTCAACAGCAACAAGCGATATAACAGGTTTTGTATTTTGATAGCCAAACTGAAATGTCGAATTGCTCGGAGAGATTTTTTTACGAAGTAAATTTGAGAACTTTTTTAAGTGAGAAGTTGAGCCGTATTCTGTATCAGAAATTATGCGAAGCAGATGATTGTAGAAATTGAGGAAGTGTGTAAAAGTAAAATTATATGTGATGAAACAGATTGGTTTTATGAGTTCTTAAAATATAATTACATTTCTGTAAATGACTTTTAATTTCAATTTGTTAGATAACATTGAATTGTCTGTATCCAATTAAAAGTTAGCATCAACGTAAGAAGTTGTCAGACGATCACATGCTTCGGTTAGTTTTTCTTAAAAAGAAAAGTTAATATCTTGGTGCGTAACTTTCAAAGCATCGAAATGTAAGGCTATGTCACTCACTGCCCATATGGGACCCGGCACGGCCAGGTGGTTAGGGTGCTCGACTCACAATCTGAGGGTCGCGGGTTCGAATCCCCGTCCCACGAAACATGCTCGCCCTTTCAGCCGTGGGGCGTTGTAATGTGACGGTTAATCCCACTATTCGTTGTTAAAAGAGTAGCCCAAGAGTTGGCGGTGGGTGGTGATGACTAGTTGCCTTCCCTCTAGTTTTACACTGCTAAATTAGGAACGGCTAGCGCAGATAGCCCTCGTGTAACTTTGCGCGAAATTCAAAAACAAACAAACAAACACTGTACATATGAGAAGTTTTTATACTGAAAGACGTGACACTGTCAGTATGTAGGGATTTTTAGTGCATTAAGTGCCCTTAGCAACAGATAAGTGTTTTAATTATTGACCAATATTATGATGAATTTTAACAATTTGGGTGTATGTGCTATTGTTTCTACTTGGTTTTACTTACATGTTTTTAGTTGTTTAATGTAATCTTGTATTGATGAGATCTATAAATTGCTATAAAATTAAATGTAGTTTTTGATACGTGCATTGTATGTTTACTACTTCAGCTGTATTAAATTCTTCTTTTGCATTTATTCCAGTGCTTACAAATACTAAAGATTTATTATAATTTCTGACTTTATAGTATTTTGTACCTCTTTTTATTATATAAATTTAAAGATAGCTTTTATATGCGGAAGCATCGACACATGTAGATATGTAGATCTTGAAAGTTTATCAACGTTATATTTTAAGATCTGTGCAAGAACTCAGCTAACAGATGTTTCCGCATATAAAAATTATCTTCAAGTTTTGTACACAAAAATTCTTTTCAAATATAAATTTAACTCTTCATTTTTGGACGTGGACGTACACGATTCTGCAACTATAAGATACCGTCTGATAGTCGGAAACGGATTAATAATAAAATTAAAAACGTGTACATTGTAGGAGACATGAATATGAATATTAAATCTGAAGAGAATGATGTAAAAGAATATAAAAATGTGTCAGCTGCTTTTGGCTTTTATTCTTGTACTACTAGAGAACGGTGAAATGCATGCCTCGATCATATTTATTTATACTAAAACAGATAAAATAGATTCTATACAAACAGCAGTCATTAAAGCTAGAATTACGATCACTTTGCTATACCACTAGTCCCCCATTAGTACAGCAGCGTGTCTGCGGATATCCACCGCTAAAGACCGGGTTTCAATACCCGTGGTGGGCAGACTATTGTGTAGCTTTGTGCATGATTACAAATAAACAAGCAAATAAACTACAGCACTAAAAGTAATTTAATGACTAAAACTATGTGTATAGAACTAAAAGTATAATAACGAAGAATTAAAGATGCAAAAATAAGACAAACTGATTTTAGATTAAATTGGAAAGAACATATAAAAATAATGGAGAAAATATTAAAGATATCAGCATTAAGATTTCATTATATAAAAAAATATTTATCTAAGAATGAAATGAAAAATATTTATTAGGCTTGGTTTAATTCAATTATGCAATAGGGAAGTACCTATCTAACAGACTTAAGAGTTATAATACACTTATAAAAGAATATTATAGGACGCATGTTATCAATATGACCATACTAATTAATATTTTAAAAATCTAAATGTACTTCCATTGCACAAAATATATATTTATAAATTATTAAATAGATTTAGTACACATATTCAAGCCCCCCCCCAGTAGCACAGCGGTATGCCTGCGGACTTACAACGCTAGAAACCGGGTTTCGATACCCGTGGCGGGCAGAGCACAAGATAACCCATTGTGTAGCTTTGTGCTTAGTTCCAAACAAACAAATAAAATAGATATTCAAAATCGGAAAAAATAAAACCAATATACGAAACAATAGGTGAAGTACACGAGAACTTAAAACTTCCTAAAATATACAAGGTAATATTTAGAAAAGGTTATTCGTATCAAGCACTAAAATTATATAATATTATTCCAAATGAAATAAGATCACTGTTAAGTATAAAAAACATATATATACATTAAGTTAGCATTAAAGAAATGTATAGCTAATATAGAAGAACCAGAAAGTATGATTTAGAGTTTATAAACTATATAAAAAATGAAAATAATGTAAAACAAAATATCTAAATAATTTTGTAAAGTAAATATTAATGATTATTTTATGGTTTAATAATCTATTTATTCAGGATCGAAAAATCTTGTGGATATTTTCGTTTCCATGTTATTTATTATTTGTATTTTTGTATTTTGAATTAAATTAATTGGATTAATTGTTAAGCGAAGCAGAACCAGAAGATTCCATAATTACACTCAAGTCCAAAGTCAATCCAGAACAACAATCAAGATAATATACAAGAATTTGAAGCTGACAAAGGCTCACAAGCCAAGAGTTCACCATCTTCCAGACACATCTCAAAATGTTTACATGAGTAAGAAACCGACTCCATTCATCCACATATCTGTCAAGTCCTCAAATAACTTTTGTGCCTTTTGTCGATTTATACACGATCCTGGAAGTTGGCATCTATGTACAATGGAGGGTCAATAGAAAGTCTGTCTGATGTGTGGTCTAAGATTGACCTCGTCATCCTTTACAGAAGCTGTTTATAGTAAAAACTGATTTGTCTGGCAATAGTGCATAATCATGGCCATCACACTAGCATGATCAACGATGGGAGATGCGACATCATTCTCATAACATGCAATCAATCATAGCCTTTCTTCTTTTTTGTACTTATTGTGGGTGAAGATATTTGTGAATTAATAGTATTTTGATAGAGGTGTCCTGTAATGCTAATCAATATATCCAGAAATAGAAGCTACATAGTAATGATTAGGAACTTAAAGTATTAGAATTGAGAAACGTAACATACGCGCGAATAAATACTAGAAATGTATAAAGTAATGAGCCAAATTACCAGAAAACTAAAATCCCTGTTTCGTTGAATGATCAGTTGCGTAGTTTTTGGTTAACGATATATTTGGCTGAGGATTGGGTATTGCTAGATAGCATGTGTGTGCTGCGATACAGAAGATAAAAAGTTTGATAGTAGCCATATAGGGGTCGGATGTTGTTGATTGGTTAGGTTCCTTCTGGTCAACACTTCCAAATCAAGAACGGCTATGCATAAACCTTGGAGTATTTGAACTAGCTTTATAGCCCTAGGGATCGATCAGACAGAAACCGTCAAATACACATTTTTGGCTAAGTTCCAACAGTGAACTTTATGGACAGAAGCTCCGAACTTACAAAGTTTTGGTAATCAAATAAAATATTGATACTGGAGGGTTCAAGATGCAAAAACGGTTATTTAAAAAGGCTCATCAGCATCTTTTATTATGTTGATAGGCTTTGTCTCAAGGAGTGCTTAATACCAAGCATATTAACAATAATAATTCAATTTCCCATTGCAGCATCTTTAATATGTCGTCTTTACACAATCTTTAAAATGTAAAGTAACTGCTACTGATGTGCTATCTTTTTACTCAAAACATGAAGTAACTGTTATTGGTTACGCAGTTCCAAAAACAAAAAAAAAAAGATCAGAAGAGGGTCGATATGAAGTTCATAAAGTTGGGTTGTATGAAAGTTGGGTTGTATAAATTGAGTTCCATGAAACTTTATACTAGTGTTTAATAAACTAACAACCAAAACAGAAGACATTCGCAGTTCATAAAGTTGTGTAGACGTTTTACATCAGTATTTTATGAACTAAGAAAAACAATGGAAATTGACTCTTCTAGTGGCGTGGTACCAAACAAGTGATGACCTCTTTCGTTCTTTACTTCTGCTTGAAAACATTACAGTTACCATTTTATTCCTTTGTGAGTTTATCCTCGAAGAACGATAAAAACCGAAGTTTTATTTCTCCAGATATGGATTTTACTTTGAGTTAAATTCTTATTAAATATTTTGTACTGTATTGCAGGTTTACTCTCCAGCACACAGTTCTCTATCAACTTCAGTTCTGGTAACTTACAAATATTAAGATAATGTTAGACCACATAACCTATCTTGAATAAACCATTTCCAGCTAGGTTACATAACGCTACTTAAGGTAATTGCAGGAATAAATATTTAGGTTTTATTTTAAAGCTAACATAATCACAAGAATCAGAAGTTGGATAAATCGCTTTAGCCAAATTTGAATAGGAAAAAAAAAAACATTTTAAATGGACTATAGTGAATCAGCTAAACAACATATGTCACTGATTTTGGAACATATTAGGTTGAAAGACGAATGCTATTGGTTAAAAGTCAAAAAATGTTTGTTTTTTGGAACATATTAGGTTGAAACACGAATGTTATTGGTTAAAAGTCAAAAAATGTTTGTTTTTTGGAACATATTAGGTTGAAAGACGAATGCTATTGGTTAAAAGTCAAAAAATGTTTGTTTTTGGAACATATTAGGTTGAAAGACGAATGCTATTAGTTAAAAATTGTTTGTATTACTGAATATATGAAGTGCGCCTGCTGTTTTAGATCTTTAATCCTAAATATTTTCTATTTGAAAAGTGAATAATGTTTAGCCTCAAACGAAGTTTCTTTCCGTTAAAATAAGCTCGACTCCATTTAATACAAATGACGAGTGTAACCCAACACTCGCCATATTAGTTTTAGCAAAAAAAGACACATTCTCCGTGTCTTTGTCGCTCTCTATAAAAGTTATTTTAAAATCTCTTAACGAAACTAGACTAAAATCTTTTCCAGGAATGAATAACACTAAGAACGTGATATTGCTCACTTTTAATAGCGTATGGATGAAAGGTCAG
This sequence comes from Limulus polyphemus, assembly GCF_000517525.1. NCBI lineage: Eukaryota > Metazoa > Arthropoda > Merostomata > Xiphosura > Limulidae > Limulus > Limulus polyphemus. The sequence goes on along the minus strand of NW_013666726.1, from coordinate 301,027 downwards.
TCTCAAAGGAAATGATTAAGTCTAAATCTTCAAAGCAAAATATCATTAAAAAAAGGGGGACGCGAGTGTGCACTGAAGATAGAAAGTTGAAGATACGCTGTAAGATCATTTTATGTCTTTGGCCTTTAGTATAAAAAGCTTAACTCAAGATGTGTATGTTCTACTAGGCATTTCTAAGAGATTTCAAATGTAAAAAACTTTACAATTTGATTCTAAAAACACAGACTTGCAATTTACCCTATGTGAATCAAATAAATCAATATTATATGTTGTTGCTTTTTCTTAACGATATATGATACTTGAAGATCTAATCAAGTTTAACAAATTCCATTCAATTCATGAAGAGAAAAAGATTATCACTTTAAACTCATTCTTCGTATGCTAAAAGTGTAGGCTAAACACACTTTAAAGTATTGGAATGGATGAAAGTCCAATCTAATCAGTCACATTGCTGATGATATTACTATGTCAGCTCGGATTTCTTTCTCTGCGTTGTTTAGTTTTCCATTGTATACAGGAGTAAAAAGATTTAGAAAATGGGGTTTTTCTAAATTTACAATAACTTGTATATTCACAGAGTTTCTCTGGTTCTTAACATTTATTTATTTTTTACTTGGAACGCTTCCAGGAGTACTGTGTTCTTGGAAAGTAGGAAGAAAGTCACAATCTTGTAAAACATAATGAGAATAGCTGACTGATTATATGGAGTGAACAGACAGTAGGAAAAAAATCACAGTCTTGTAAACCATGTTAGAATAGCTGCCTGATTATATGGAGTGAACAGACAGTAGGAAGAAAATCATAGTCTTGTAAACCATGTTGAAGAATAGCTGACTGATTATATGGAGTGAACAGAGACAGTAAGAAGAAAACCACAGTCTTGTAAACTATGTTGAAGAATAGCTGACTGATTATATGGAGTGGACAGCATGTAGGAAGAAAGTCAGTCTTGTAAACCATGTTGAAGAATAGCTGACTGATTATATGGAGTGAACAGACAGTAGGAAGAAAACCACAGTCTTGTAAACCATGTTGAAGAATAGCTGGCTAATTATATGCAGTGAACAGACAGTAGGAAGAAAGTCACAGTCCTGTAAACCATGTTGATAAATAGTTGACTGATTATATAAAGTATTTACGCATGCTCATTACTCTTTGAACTTCAACAACTAAGGGTATAGCTCACCTCGTCATAGTTACACCTCGGACATGTAGGTTTATGTGATTTTTTCCTACTGTCCAAGATTTCAGTATCCTGAAAAACGCTTAGTATAAAACATCTACTTCAAATATATAGACTCACTATATGAGTTCTCGATCGTAGGGGTAAAAATCGGTTTTCTGGTCATTTACTTCTATTATTTCGAAATAAAGGAAACATAGAGAAATGTTTCACTTGTACTGGAGTTCGTTTAGGCTGTTTTCGCAGAGAGAGAGAGGAGATGTGTTTTTAAGTAAATAACATAAACTTGAGGCATTTATATTTTCCAAAGCTCTTTATTTTTGATCTAAACGTCCAAAAGCCTACTCACAAACATTGTGTACGTTTATAAAAGCCTGTGAGCTCTAAACCTTCCTTAACGTATTATATTAAGACTGTTCTTGTTGTTGATTTTTGTGTTAATTTTTTACCGTTGAAATAAATGTTTGAAATATTAAGTATAGCATCCATTGCATATAAAAACTTATTAATAGCCCCAGTGGCACAGCGATATGTCTGTGGACTTATAACGCTAGAAACCGGGTTTCGATACCCGTAGTGGGCAGAGCACAGATAGCCCATTGTGTAGCTTTGTGCTACAAACAAACGTTATGAATAGAGTATATTTTTTTATTTCTACGCTAATAAAGTAAATACAGATATAAATATAACAGTACCCAACGTTTAGAGAAATAACTGTTCAGGGAAATGATTAGTTTCACAATAATCTTTATATAGTTGACTAATATGTTTTTTTACTTAAATATTCCAGTTTATCAAAAATAACTACAGTTTCCTTTATTACGTTTAGTAATGATAATATCGGTAAAAATAACTACAGTTTCCTTTATTACTATTCAGTAATGATAATATCGGTAAAAATAACTACAGTTTCCTTTATTACATTCAGTAATGATAATATCGGTAAAAATAACTACAGTTTCCTTTATTACATTCAGTAATGATAATATCGGTGTTATTACGAAGCTTTATTAGTTGAGACAATTCTTCAATTTAAAAACTGGTAATGAGTGTTGTAATTTTTTTAATGAGTTAAAGTAATTCCAATAGACTTGAGGTCTAACATTACTGAAAGGTTCTCCAGATTTAGACCAAACTGGTTGTTTAGACAGTAATCCTAAAAAGAAACCGAAATGTAGGGAATAACCTTAACATTTTAACTAGCTAAGTATAGTGATTTTTAAACCAAAGGCTGAGATTGTCTTTTCAATCTCACTCCAGATATTATCAGAAAGGTTAACAATTATAATATCCGGTTGTTCTATAAACGAGTCTTTAACCTGATATCGTCTCAAAGTAGTTAAGTTAATTAAATGTTTTTCCAAAGTTCTTCAATGATATTCTTATTTTGTATTTCTATAAAAAATAAGATGTAAGAATCCTGGGGTATTAACCTGTGTAGACTAACGAGTTAAAGTTTCAAACCTTTTTAATTTCAAAATTCGGCAATTGGTTTTGAACATTTGAACATTGTTCAGAGTGAGAAACCTCAAATTGTAAAAGTGTTGGTAAATATGTTACATTCATTTAGAAAATTTATATGCAACTTATTTTTATAACATTCAAAATGTAAGTTTCTACATTCCTAAACTGAAGTCATCTAAATTTAATATAACATCTTATCATGATTTTAGCGACAGACTTATATACTTTGGAAGTCTTAACTGGACGATAAATGTTAACACACAAAAAAGATTATTAACTACACATTATAAGTTAATCAATATTTTGAAATATTGTACTATAAACTTCTATAGAAAACATATACATAATTTTACCTACATCTGAATGTTTTTTATTAATACAAGTTTAAATTTAATACGTTTTACTTTCAGTAACTATAAACCGAACCCAAGCAAAAAGGACCTACCCTAGTTTTAACTTATGCAAATAAATTTAGATAAATATTTATTGCAAAATGATACATGTGTATCAAATGAACCACACAGTGTGTTGTTGTGACGTCATGTGTTAATGTTTGCAACATAATTAGGGAGTTTTTTAAAAAAAGAACAAGAATCGTGCTAGGTAATTAGAGATAACTATGTAAACTCATCATGATATCACTTCATCTCTGAAATTATCAGACTTTAGCAAACAACTGACACTAAACCTGATCATTCAGTTATTTGTCATATGCGAAAAATTCAAATGCTCTGTATATGTGTGTATTGGCGGAGTAATATTGTAGTCAGTTCAGTGTAGATAGATACGGACATATAGTTCCAACAGGATAAATATTTATCATGTTTTTCATGATTATTTGACAAGACCAACATTTACATTCGCAAAGTTAATATTTCAGTATAAATGTTACAAGTCGCCTTATTCTCATCACAACTACTAAACCCACCCATGTGGCATATTTTGTTCACACCAGGTGTACAAACCCAAATCTTCACGATGATAAATTCCAACAGAATGTATGGAATACGTACATGAGAGAAAAAAAAGATAAAGAAGGATGCTGCGAGACTCAACACCCGTTACCAATGCAACAACATGAAAAATAACTTGGGTAACTTTGTTAATAAAATAACTTTGTTGCCGTACAAATATCTAGTAAAGGAAAAATTATTGTCTTATTAACTTATCTCCAAATGTTGTAACACAAAACGGTTGAGAAATCAACCTTTGCTCGGTTTTATAAATTAGAAGAGTAGATAAAATTAACACCAGGTGGCGAAACTATTGGTCTTTATATTGCTATTGTTTTAGCGCGCAACTATAAAATGAGTTAGAATATTTGTCTAATACGGATAATCTGACCCTAGTTTAAGCGTTGTAAATGCGTAAACTTACTGCTGACTCACCGGGGGACTGATCTTTATTAAAGGTAATGTGCTATTTCACAACTCGCCACCACAAACAAATCATTTCCTACGCGTTAGGTGTTATAATTAATTTTTTTAGTGTAATAAAGCACTTTTTATATTTTTAGACTTTATTTTCTGAAATATTTAACGAGTTTTAGAAAACAAACATACACATATATATATATATATATATA
>NW_013666726.1:289635-295835 GCF_000517525.1 Limulus polyphemus | reverse complement strand
TAGCTGTAATTTTAACTTCCATATAAATGTATGGAAGTTAATTAAACTAAAGAAAAGTTTCGTTTATTTTGATAACATCTAAAAGTTTATTTGGGCTTGTATTAATATTTGAGTACTAGCAGAGACCTGCAAAACATCTGTGGTCAGATTAGTGGCTTTATTGCAACAGCTTCTTTAAATACAAGGTTTCTAGGGTAATACAAAATAATTTCAATAACAGACACCGAAATCTATCATTGTGTAGCTTTGTACTTAACTACAAACAACTCAACCTAACCCGAAATCTATAAGTCCACTTATTTTAGGCCTAACATTAGCTAAGCCTTTATTAAATACAGCCTGTATACGATAAAGAGATAAATTAATACTGTAACTTGTGTACGTTTTTTTGCTTTAGTTTAGTTAGGGCTTTATATAGCAGTGTCTGTAGTGTTAGAAATATAATAAACTTAATAATATTACCGTCTGATAACAATTAAATTAATTATGATCATACTTCGCCATCTTGGAAACGCGTTCAAATCATAACAATTGTTGTTGTAAGAAATGTCCTATATAAACAGTATTCTGATCACTACTGTGTTTGTTATGTCTCAACTAGCCTGACGAGTTCGAAGTAAACGAAACGCGTCGTCGGCAATGAATGTGGTGAACATAGTACTATTATAGTACAATCTTTTTAATTCTTGAGAATCCATAAGGGACAAGAAATACAGAGCAGTGTTACAAACTATATTAGACCTAATACTAATGTCGGAAGACAAGTATAATTGATTACTTTTTGGTATTACAATACCAAACGTTGGAGACGCAGAGGACAATACTAAGAAACTGTATTGTCCTGTATTTTAAGAGTAAAACTGGACTATTAACAGAAATATTAATATCTGTTAAAAGGAATAGTTCTAGATATTAAGAGCAATAGTGGACTTTGTTAACAGGAACATTAATAGTCTCTTAGCAGGGGAAAAAGTATATATTAACAGTATCTGTTAATTGGAATAGTAGTAGTAATTGCAGAAATGTTACATTAAAATTATTTTGATGCCTCATTACGTCGTTATGTTTATGTGGCCATGTCCAGTCGTGCTTCTTAACGATATCCCTGCGACATAGTTTCCAGTATACCACTCCTCCATGGAGTTTTCCATAATTAGTCTAATGCACGAGGACAGGATGACAGTTTCTCAACACCCGTTTTGAACAGTAAAAGCGCACGTAAATCCATAGACGCTGCGTCCAGTAATTTAACCGCTATGTCTTTGTATGGAATATCATGAATACCTATCTCATTTTCCAACTGTTTCAGGTATTTGCCGGTCGAACGGATATGTTGTGAAATTGCTTGTGTCAACGTGACTTGTGTCGCTTTTCCAGACACTTTTTTAGTGCTAAGCCCCATTTGGCTATCTGCTGTGTCCACAGCAGAGAATTAAACCCTGGATTTTAGCGTTGTAAATCCATAGACATAACACTGTTCCACCAGGGAACGTTCTGGAGAGAGATCGATATTTATTATGTTACGCACTGTTGCCTGGGGCACGAAGATGCCACTGACCTTTGTGTTCGTGTATTGTCACCTGTTAAAAGACGCTACACTTTGAATACCAAGTATGGGGTACGACTTGTTGCAGGTCTCTTTCTGGATAGCCCTGGTTCCTTCAAGTTGATCCATATACTTTATCATTAAATACAAGGAATATCACATATGAAATTCTAAATCCCCGATTTGAACACACCTTTATGATCTAACACTATGAATGTTTGACGTCAGATACGGTTGTTAGATATCCTTCCCAAAAGCGATAAATTTTCTATGACATCAACTACCTTCTAATGCCAAACAATGTCAATATATAGTTTCGATATAGGCCGTTCCACTGTGACTTTATATCAGCTGTGGTTACCACATGACATGCTGGTTTGCATATTCAAATAATTTTGATATAACATACTCAATCCTCTGCAGTTCTTTGTTAAAGGTGGTAGTATATGATATCTGTGAAAAATATATAGGTATTTGTTAACTTCATTAGTAGTATATCTTAACGGTAACAGTAGTCGTCATTACAATTATCGTAATAACGTCGAAGTCATATACACAAAATTCAACAGAAAATACCACCAGTATTACAATTAACCCCACTAATGAATGGAAAGGTTTTATATATTTTTTAATAAAAATTTATTCATTCAACCCAATTATTTTGATTAATTCCTTAATACATTGTTCGATCGTCTCCATGACTCGTATTCGGCAGCGTTGTTCCACGAGAACGCAATTTTCTTAAAAGCTGTATGAAAACTCACGTGTTAGCCTCGTGATCTTCTTGAGCACGTGGCTAGGTGGCAAAGAAAAAGACTTGCTCTAGTCACTAAGATGCTTCTGCCTTGAAAACCGTGCTTTCGATCGAGGGTGAATGTAAACAAAACGTCGTGCGATGGTTTAAGCAACTCGTTTGGTTTGAGTTGAAAAAATACTATTAAGGTTATCTTTTTCTTCAATGTAACGTATATTTTGTTGGTTGTGAAGTGAATTCTATAGAACACAAAGTAATCAAAATTATTTCAAACGTAATAATATTTAATGACTGGGTTTTATTTTCATAGATTTAATAGTATAGAAATGTAGCCAAGTTTCTTTGAGTAACTTTAAAATAAGATATTGTATAACATCTTTCAGAAATATATTTACTCATTTCAAAATATCCAACTGTTTAAGATAACATCACATTGAGGATTACTAATTTGTGATGTTATCTTAAACAGTTGGATATTTTGTTGAAGATTTTAGGTTACGTTTTACTGACTTTCCTATCATCCACTAGACTCGCGTCTGCCTTATTTACCACCTTCTCGTAGTAGTTTTTTAATTGAAAACGGATATTATCTAGTAGTAGGATTACGATGTCAACTTAAAGTGTTAGATTACGTTTTTCTAGCAATACTCATAGGTAAAGAGATGCAGGAACTTCTTAATAAGAAATTTTTTGCAGGAAGTACCTTCGAACGAAACCAAGTGTTTTTATACACAGAACATTCCAACATAAGTAGTCGAGGTTATTTTACAGAATATGAAACAATCTCAGCTTTTTCATCTGTTCTAGGCACTATTTTACCTATTACAGGGTTTATGATATGTGAGTTCCGACTTAGAGGGATGCATGAAAAAGAAAATTATGTATATTTGTTTGTTTGTTTTTTTAATTTCGCGCAAAGCTACACGAGGGCTATCTGCGCTAGCCGTCCCTACTTTGGCAGTGTAAGACAAGAGGGAAGGCAGCTAGTCAGCACCACCCACCGCCAACTCTTGGGCTCCTCTTTTACCAACGAATAGTGGGATTGACCGTCACATTATAAGGCTCACACAGCTGAAAGGGCGAGCATGTTTGGTGTGACGGGGATTCGAACCCGCGACCCTCAGATTGCGAGTCGAACACCTTAACCACGTGGCCATGCCGGGCCAAAATTATGTATTATATAAAATATTCCTATATTGTCTTTTTTATAATTACATCTGTTTCGATTAATGCACGAAACATAAGTGAATAGCACATGCGTATGAAATAGGGATTGATAAAGGACCAACATATTTTGTTATTGCAAATTTAGAGTCTGTGGTGGAGAGCACCCTGCATTTTCATATATTGTATCAACTCTACATTGTTGGAGAAAGAATATATTTCTAAGCGTACCACAGGTTAATAAAAAATAGTAAGCTAGTTACTTTGCTTAATTATCAAAAACTTAAATGCTAAACCTACCTCTACGTGTCGCTGTAATTTTGTTTGTCGCATATGAAATTATATGGTGAAATTGGGTCTAGAATATTATGAGTATCTTCAATATCTCTGTTTGGAAAACTTCCGACTAAACTTGAACATCTGCGTTATAACTTAAATTTCAATTTTGTGAGAAAGTAAAATCCTGAAAATAAAATTTCCATTAATATTCTAGAACACTATATATTCATAATGTTCATTTAGTTCGTCTCAGTGTCTATTTTGTTCGTTCCTATGTTATATACCAGAACCCTGTATATTCAGAATGTTCATTTAGTTCGTCTCAGTGTCTATTTTGTTCGTTCCTATGTTATATACCAGAACACTCCTTAATCATAATGTTCATTTAGTTCGTCTCAGTGTCTATTTGTTCGTTCCTATGTTATATACCAGAACACTCCTTAATCATAATGTTCATTTAGTTCGTCTCAGTGTCTATTTTGCTCGTTCCTATGTTATATACCAGAACACTCCTTATTCATAATGCACATTTAACTCTTTAACTCGGGACTTATTTTGACATTTCCTCTGCTATGTCAACTGTATTTTTAGAGAAAAGTAAAGACGATTTCAACCAAACAGGACTGGTAATGTTATGTACCCCCCCCCCCACGCACACACACACAACTATCACATTTTAAGCCTTGTTATTTTTCTTATTATTTAGTGATATCATATTGAAAAAAGGTGCATTTTATTATCATAAAAACGTTTTTAATTGGTTCTTTATAATCTTAGAAGAAATTGAAGCAGCAAACCAGCTTAGATAACTGGAAATCTGAAACAACTTCAGGATATAAATTAAAAGACACGTAAGATCATAAAGTAAATAAAAAAATTGAGAAATGGGATAACTTTGGTCATTAAGATTCCCGACTTATTAAAAATTGTAGAGTCTCACAAGATAGACCCTGGATCTCGAACATTTTCGTATGTGGACCCCTTCGGCGGAGCAAAATACCCCAAGAACTACTTACCAGTCCTACTCCAATCGCTTTCACTTGCCAACGCAAAAAAATAAAAACGACAAAAAACTCAACTCGAATTTATGGGAACAGTGGCGCTGCTTTTGATGTGCATTTTGAGCCAAACCACGGACCATACTTTGATTATCACTGCTCTAAGAGAAAGAAGACCTACCCTCTGAAACTAATAGGATTATTGGATTTATCAACTTGTAAAAACAACTCATGTCAGAAATATTTTATGTAAAATGTACATGTTAGTATTTGTTATGTGTCAGTACGATTTGTGGTTAATCACGCAAGAGCTATAACAAACTACCGAACAGATAATTACATTTATCTTCTGTCACCAGGCTCTATTAACACAATATCAGTAACACAATTATCAAATTATTTGAGCATAATGGAACCACTGTCAAGATCCGATATCTATCTGGACAGAAGAAAAATAGAATGTATTACTTGGCTACCACTTGATAATTTTCTGCCTCTATTCTCTATTCTGGTACACATTACTTATATAACTGTAAATACAAACCTGTAAAATGTATAAACAAATATGAAATATATATTATATTTATTAGCAATCCCTAATACCTGTTAAACAATAGGTTTAAAATGTAAAGAAATTATAGGAATGGAGTTAAAAACAATTAAACAATTTTAATTTTCGGAAAATAATAGTGACACTAACAAATATACCAGGCCCTCAAATTTTCAAATGATAGACTAGAGGAAATGCAGCTACTCAACACCACCCACTGTTTACTCTTGGTCTACTCTTGTCTGATCGAAAAGTGAGATTTGATCATCACCCTTATAACGCACCTACGCCTTAGAGTGCAAAACGCGATCTTTTCTTAATTGGCGTAACAAGAGAATTTTCTTCACATCAAATTGCGTGAGTTGGCGTTTTGATGTTACCATGGCTCTGTTAATCGATAAGAGAAAGGTGCTTCTGCTCTTCACACAAAGCAAACAAATTAACAAAACACAAGAACGTGCATAACCTGAAAATAATGAATGTTTAATTAAAGACATTGTGTAACATGAGTTGGCGTAGATAGTTTTTGAATTGTTGAGGAAATTCCTGCATGCAAGACAGTTCTGTGGTTTCAGTAATAGCACACTTTTAACACTGATTGATATTGTCACATTTCATTCATGTTTTATTTTTTGCCAAACTTCTCTGCTTAATCATATTAACAGAAGTGTGAAAGAAAATACCATGACATTTCCATTTATTTACGTATATATTTCTATCTCTAATATTAAAAAACTATCTCGTCAGCAACCATGTAGTTTAAGTTCTATTAGCATCCTTCTTTCTGAATACTTTTTCAGGGACAGAAAAGGTTGAAGTGCTATTATAATCATTCTTTAAGAATACTCTGACAGGGACAGACAAGAGAGATGTAGTTGAAGTGCTATGGTAACACTTCTTTATTAATAC
>NW_013666726.1:286035-288635 GCF_000517525.1 Limulus polyphemus | reverse complement strand
AAGTGCTACGATAACACTTTACTGTCCAGTCAGAGTATCCATAAAGGAAGAAAGATGTAGTTGACGTGCTACGGTAACACTTCTACTTACAAATTTAGAAGGTTAGCCTTAGTCTGATAATGCTGGTTAATAAATCGGTTTGTATATATGTGTGTGTGTGTGTAACTGTTCAATTAGAAGCTAAATTTACGTATATTTGTAGTATTTTCTTATACATAATTAGTTAATGACTCAGGTGTTCTTGTTATTTTTTGTTGGTTTTTTCGTTAAATCACATTGTGAGTCTCTAAAGATAGTTCAAGTTCTCGTAGTTTTAACAATTCTTAGGATGATGAGTTTGAAAGTGTTAAAAAATGTGGAGATAAAACTTACTCTATTGAGGATGCATTAAATATGTAAAATTTTCATACATACAAACATGTAATTTTCGTGTTTTCCTTCTCTTTTTACTATTGATAATGGCCTCTGATGGCTCAGCAGTAAATCTGTGTGCTTATAACGTTACAAATTTGGTTTGGATGTCCGAGACGGGCAGAGTACAGATAGCCCGTTGTATAGCTGTATTCTTTATAACAAACAAAGCTATTGATAATGATACTTCAGACAATGTTTGTTGTGTATAATACATTAGTCCCATAAATCAAGTCCTATTATTTAACTGTTTCTACTCTTTTCATCCGAATGTGTTAGTTATTAAACTGATTGAACAGCTTGCAAAACCAGCCCGAACAGGTTAGCTGCTCTGTGTCCACCGCGAGCATTGATCCCTGAATTATAGTGTTATAACCTCTCAGGGTTACTGTTGAGTCACCGAGAGACAAAAAGCAGAAACTATAGCATTTGAGCAAAGGGAAGTGCTTTGGATCAAGATACATGAACATGTCAACTATCTAGGTATGGCACGTGCATACTTATTAGAATATATTTCAATGTTCATGAAAGTATGATTTTGTGGGACGGAAATCAACACTCTTATGAAAAGGAAATCAGAAAAATAATATATCGCCAATACGCAAGTCTTCCAAAGCAACCTGAATAGGTTTGCTATTTCATTCTTATTATTCAACTTCATTACATTATTTTGTCGAAAGATTCTATAGGTTTGCAATCTTTAGAGTCAGATATACTTCGAAGTTTATATACAAAGAAACCTTTATCAGGTTATTTCCTAGTGTTTGTTTGATTTCCCGCAAAGCTACACGAAGGCTATCTGCGCTAGCCGTCCCTAATTTAGCAGTGTAAGACTAGAGAGAAGGCAACTAGTCATCACCACCCACCGCCAACTCTTGGGCTACTCTTTTACCAACGAATAGTGGGATTGACCGTCACATTATAACGCCCCCCACGGCTGAAAGGGCGAGCATATTTGGTGGGGCGGGGATTCGAACCCGCGACCCGCAGATTGCGAGTCGAGCTCCCTAACCACCTGGCCATGCCGGTCCTATTTCCTAGTGAGGAACATGAACCCTTAAATTCAGGGCTAACGCAGAACCCTGAAAGACGTTTGGTTGTTGGCCCCTTTCAATACATAAATTTGGTGCGAAAGTGGGAAATTTGTCTTACCTACTGAAAAATGCCATTTTTTTTTCATCAACGTGTTTTTATAAAGCTATTAAAATGTGATAACTTACTTTTAGTTGCTCTTGTTACAAAATCTACGACAACTTTCAGGAAATTCAACCTTTTCTACACATCGTCTGGTAATAACTAACTGAAATTCACTGAATAAAATTAGCTAAGTAAAATTTGTTTAATGACAAGTTAGTAAAATCTTCGGAAGACAGATTAGTAAAATCATTTAACGAAACTTGTTAAAAACATTAACAGGCCAACGTTACAGAGCTTTGTTTTGTAGCAACTAGAAATAACTCTTTGAAGATAAATAATTTAACTGTCACTTGAGAACTGAGAAAAACTGACCATCAAAAATACAATTAATCCTTGTTACTCTACACGCAAATATGATTCGCTATGGCAACGTCCTGTTTCAGAATAATTTCTTTTAACAAACTTCTGGTACTGAAATAACATGTTGATTAATTTAATAAAAGGAAAGTCTTAAAATCCTAAAAAGCAGTTGAAGTTCTTTTTAATTGTATACCTCCTTCATTCTCTCAGGCAATTTTCCAGTTTTATAAAAAAGTGTTGTTGTTTTATTTAGTCTGGCGGTGAAATATGTTGATTAATTGAGTAAAATTAAAGTATAAAAATTCCAGAAAGCGCTTTTGAAATTGAATATACAGTATAGTTTTAGGTGAACAGTTGAAATTAAATATACAGTATAGTTTTAGGTGAACAGTTGAAATTAAATATACAGTATAGTTTTAGGTGAACAGTTGAAATTAAATATACAGTATAGTTTTAGGTGAACAGTTGAAATTAAATATACAGTATAGTTTTAGGTGAACAGTTGAAATTAAATATCCAGTATAGTTTTGGGTGAACAGTTGAAATTAAATATACAGTATAGTTTTGGGTGAACATTGAAATTAAATATACAGTATAGTTTTGGGTGAACATTGAAATTAGATATCCAGTATAGTTTTGGGTGAACATTGAAATTAAATATCCAGTATAGTTTTGGGTGAACATTGAAATTA
>NW_013666726.1:272235-285030 GCF_000517525.1 Limulus polyphemus | reverse complement strand
TCAAGCTGTCTCCAACCATTATTAGTCTCAAAGTCGGTTCCTTGTTATCGAATTTGTATTCATTACTGTTTAAAGTGTAGCTGCGTTGTTCGAAATACCGGCATTTTGTTTTCGTTGTATTTAAATAGCTATGTTGGTTTATATATTTGCAGTATTGTAAATACCAAACTATTATTATACTTCTGCCTAATCTTAACGCTCATATTTCAATAAAAATGTAATCAAATCAAAAAGTTGTCTTTCCTAGCCGTTAAAGTTTGAGAAAAAGTTTTAACAACAACAGTTAAATAAAAGATGCTTTAGATCAATGCTAAGACGTTCGCTTAAGTAAATAAAAGTTTTAATCAACAAAATTTGATCGCGACACTGAACTCCTCCTCAAATTGCACGGTTGAAATTCATACTTCTACCTAACAAACAATTGTAGATAATTTACGAGCCTTGAAATGTTTATATACAGATATGAGATGAGAGTTGTCCTGAAAGATAATTACTGCAATTACTGTAAAATTAATGTGAAATAGAAGAATCTGGAAGGAGCTTTAAAACAAAAAGTACAAAATATATATTATACTTTATTACGTATACTGCCCAGATTTTATTTCTTTTTTCATGACCGATGCAAAAATCATCTTCCTTTATTTGTAGTTTGATATCTTTTACATAATGCTTATGATGAAAACAGATTTGAATGAGTAAGCATATAAGGTAATTAAGAGGGTTAGAACATTGTGAGTTAATGGAAAAGGAAGACATAGGGAGCGGATTTATTTGATTTGGTTGTTGTTAAGCTCAAAGCTACACAATGAGCTAGCTGTACGCTGCCCATCATCGGTATCGAAGCCCGATTTTTGGCGTCTTATTTTCTCCCAAACTGTAGATAAATTAAATACTAATCAACCTATACAGTTGTTTCACAGTTTAACAGTTCCGAGAAACGAACAAACAAGGATAGAGCTTTGCAGTAAAGCACATAATGGTTTTCACATTTTCTAGTTTTTATTTAAACGAAAATGTAATCTACGTTTCATCGATAAAGACGAGCTGCAATAATCGTACATTCTGTTCGAAAACGACTGGTATTGGGAACACGAAGAACAAGTCGTTCTGTGATAATCAAAGGTGCGCACAGGAAACTGTGGGATTCAGCTGTAGAAGATGTAAACAAAGAAATAATTACAGTTGTTGGTTATAGCGTTCTTCTGGAGGAGATATGTATATTTTCAATACTTATAAAGTCTAGAGTTGGTATTTTAGTTTAGTCTAGTTAGGACTGGACACTTTTATATTTTATTACTACGAGTAATTACTACTAAGCGTAAAATTAAGACATTAGCGCTTGACCTTGATAATTGATCATTAGACTTATTTTTCCCTTTTATTTTTAATGTAACTACTACCATAGTATAACGTTAAAGAACAACAAGAGATCTTCTGGTCCATCTAGGCCGTCATATCCATCGAAATACACAATAAAAAACCTCAAAGCTAGCCCTTATCATTCAAATATTTCTCAAGCTTTCCCTTAAATTAATTGCATTTACTACAACTGAAGGAAACCCGCTCCAAAGGCCAACCACCATTTAGAAAAATAAAGCTTTCATATCTTAAAATGACTCCTGACCTTTAATCAAACTTCTAAATACTTACACAGATGGTGCATCAACACTATAACAATCTTAAACACATCAATCAGATCTCCTTTAACGCTTCTTTCTTCAAGAGAAAACAAGTTCAGGGATCTTAATTTATCCTTTTATGACAGCCTTTTCTTCCCAGGCGTCATCCATGTAGGCCTCCTCTGATCCCTTTCCAACAATTCAATATTCTTATAAGGTAAGGAGCCTAAGACTGAATACAGTACTTCAAACTTCGCCTAACCAATGATTTATGCAATGACATTGTAACCTCTTCAGGCTTGTATTCATTATTTCTGTAGCTAAAACCTAAAATCCTATTCGCCCTGCCACTAGCAACAGCACATTGCTTGGATGGCTTGAGAAATTGATCAACCAGAACACCACGAACTTTTTCATCCATAACGGTGTTAAAGTTATTTCCATCCAAATTATACTTATAATTCCAATTCTGATATCCCATATGTATTATTTTGCATTTATTATAAATAAGTCATCTGCCATTTATTCGCCCAACTCATCTAATGGGTAGTGAAACAAAGGAAGACGAAAGATGTATGTAGACGAGACAACCAACATTGCATTTTAACTATTTCATATATTTGTTGTTTTACGTATTTTAAAGTGTGATTGGTCATTATGAATGTCATAATTGAAACCCTAATCAACAACGATAAAACATATTATATGAATTGTAAAAATACATTATATAGTTGGATATGAACTACTGCTTGTATTGTACCTTTTCACTTTGTGTTTAGTTTCCTAGAAATAGTGCTTAATTTTTCCAAACCTTAATAAACAGTTCTTGTCAGTCTGCAATTTAGTCATGACGTCAAGGTAATAAAGTGTGGTTGTGACTACTACCCAATAGAATAGCTAAAACAAAAACAGAAAATACAGAGGTGATAAAGTGTGGTTGTGATTACTACCCAATAGAATAGCTAAAACAAAAACAGAAAATACAGAGGTAGATAAAGTGTAGTTGTGATTACTACCCAATAGAATAGCTAAAACAAAAACAGAAAATACAGAAGTAATAAAATGTAGTTGTGAATACTACCCAATAGAATAGCTAAAACAAAAACAGAAAACACAGAAGTAATAAAATGTAGTTGTGATTACTACCCAATAGAATAGCTAAAAAAAACCAGAAAACACAGAAGTAATAAAATGTAGTTGTGATTACTACCCAATAGAATAGTTAAAAAAAACAGAAAATACAGAGGTGATAAAGTGTAGTTGTGAATACTATCCAATAGCTAAATAAAACAGATTATGTTTTCTAACTTTTAAAAATTCGATTATTATGAAGGTGCCTTTATTTTCCTGCTTGTATCAGAATAAAATTACAAGCGTGTGCCATATGAAATAACTATGTGGTTTGATAGCTATGTGTATTGGTTGTTGTCTTTAGAGAAAATCTACACAGTGTGTTTATATGCTCTATGAGTCTTCTAGCAATCGAATCCCGAACTTTAGCGTTGTAAAGTTCCAAAGTTTACTGCCAAACCACCGGTGAACATCTACTGGCGACGCTTGAAAGCTAGAATGAATACTTTCCTACAACACCCAGTTACCACTTACGGAATCCGAGCTTCTATTTTCACAGTTGTCTTTCAAACGCTCATGAAATACCAAAATTATCTCTTGGATTTTTTATACACTACAGATAAGAAACGCTATTCAAAAATGTTTCGTTTCATGACCCACAACTGTGAGGTTTTGTCATAAATATCCAGTTTTTATCATTCATGACTTTGAAAATACGAATCAGCTGTGTTTCAAGCCTGTCAATAGAAAACACTAATATGTACTAAACGTAGCATTAGACTAGATGAAAAATCAATAGTACAAGCGTTTCATAACGTTATATATCGATTAAAAGGTATACAGTAAGCCGTAATATGCTTGTCTCTCATTAGCTGTATGAATATTGTCTGGTGAGTAAGCGAAGATTATGAAATTAAATAACTTACAAATTTACACAATTTTTGGGGCAGTCTTGGCTTTAAATTTCGTTTTTAATTGCGTCAATTTCAACTTTGAAGATAATTATACAGAAGTGTGATTGCGGCCTCACTTTGCATTTGATGTTGAGGTTAACAAATCTACCAATGACAGTCTAAGTAGAGCACGTGACACTTGAGCTCTGTTGTCATGGCTAGAAGATTGAAGCCCGGAGTATATAATAGTTCCGGCGGGACTTTAAGAGTCGCAAGTATCTCTCTCTATACTACACAAACAAGACTCAGAGGAAAACCTTTGTCATTAGATGGTTAGCAGTTTGGCGGGGAATGATGTTAGATGTTTCAAAACGTTCAGCTGGGCCCAATAGACGTTGCAGAGCCGTGAGCACCGGTATTGGTACAGCGCAAGCTTGTAGCATGCCAGACCTACAGTTTCTGTTTACAATACCACATTCTTCATGTCGCACGACTCCGGGAAGCTCTCCCAGCTCGAGCCCAGTCAGAGCCCAAACAACGTGTCAAAATAAATATAGAGGCAAGAGCTTGAAGCAACCCGAGAGTCCCAGACGGTCCACCTATCCACTTGCTTCACCCTCTCGCCGTTGTCGGAGCAAATTATGGACAGGTGAGGAAGTAGATCCTTGGGCTCAGTTCAGACGAAGGGTCATCACTAGTCCTTCCCCACCCAGCAGCCTGATCTTGAGTGGTCACCGTCTTCGTCGGTTCAGTGTCACTACAAAGGGGATTATTCACTTGGGTGATTTGGTCAGGGATCGATCCCGTTCTGACATAGAATCCTACGAAGGAAGTAGAAGCGACTCAAGTGAACACCCTTCCTCATCGTCTTCCAGCCGTAGAGGCAGTAATCCTGCTCGACACCATGTAGTGATTCTTGGAGAAGACAACGTAGGTAAAACAAGCCTCGTCTCCCACTTCTTGAATTCTGAATATCTGACAGGATATGAAAGTTACTGTGACACTCTGGGTAGGCGGTTTTTTCTATATTCTAATATAATTATGGTACGACTCTTTATGTGCAGTTTTTCAGAAGAATAAAATGCTTACAATTAAGAACATATTGTTCTTTCTTACTGATTACTTCCTGTAAAAAAAATTAAGATCCTAGCTCTTCTTAAGTTCAGTAAAATATACAAATGTGTACTTAGTATAACTTAGTATTGCCTTAAAGGCAACTGTTTATCGTCTTACTTAGTATAACGTCCAATCACTCTCTACCTACAGTGATTTCCTTAAAGGCAACTGTTCATTGGCTTACTTAGTATAACAAGCATAAAAAAATGTGGACGCTCTCTACCTACAGTGATTTCCTTAAAGGCAACTGTTTATCGCACATCATATGTAAAATAATTTAAAACCGACACTGGGTTACTTTGTTTTGTTCGGAGCGATGACGTGTAGATGTCAAGATCCAGTACGACTTGAAAATGGGCGAAGATTCATTCGTTTCCTCTCTATAGTTTAAGGAGCCTATTCTATTACTGATTTTTTTATTTTTTCATGTTAGTTGTACGTGTAGCATATTATTATTTCCTCATTGATCTTTTATGAAAAAGAAACCCAAACCATGCTTGCATTTCAATGTATATAGGAAAATGTCCTTGTTTTCAATGTTTTGTACACCTTCCAACGTCTGTGTATTTACTTCCAATCATTTGGTAACAGTCTTTCGACTTTCAGAAGAAAACAACGAGAGATCAGTTTCCGTGCTTATTGAAGGAGAAGAAACCGAGCTGACGTTTCAATGCGAGTCTTCCTCTGACATCACGGTATGTTATGTGTCTATAAATATTGATATTCACCGTCTATAGGAATTCATTGATACGTGTGTCAGTATTTGTTCAAATATCAATATATAATTTTCTGTATAAGAGGATCGTTGGTTGTTTTGAATTTCGCGCAAAGCTACACGAAGGCTATCTGCGCTAGCCGTCCCTAATTTAGCAGTGTAAGACTAGAGGGAAAGCAGCTAGTCATCACCACCCACAGCCAACTCTTGGGCTACTATTTTACCAATGAACAGTGGGATTGACTGTCACATTATAACGCCCCCACGGCTGATAGGGCGAGCTTGTTTGGTGGGACGAGGATTCGAACTCGCGACCAGCAGATTGCGAGTCGAGCGCACTAACCACCTGGCCATGCTAGGCCCTGTATAAGAGAATAATAACTAAGAACTGATGTCTTTGTGTATATGTTTCAACATAGTTCTTGAATTTTGGGATAATTCGTTGTTTCTGAAAATGAAATAACAAGTAAAATCTAGCTAGGAGAAAGCGTTACTTAGTTAGCATCTTAAAGTATGTATTGATTTGAAAGTACAAGCTTGAAAGTAGTCTTGCTATTCAGCTTCAGCCAAAGTAAAGTAGACTTGCTATTTGGCTTCAGCCAGAGTAAAGTAGCCTTGCTATTCAGCTTCAGCCAGAGTAAAGTAGCCTTGCTATTAAGCTTCAGCCAGAGTAAAGTAGCCTTGCTATTCAGCTTCAGCCAGAGTAAAGTAGCCTTGCTATTCAGCTTCAGCCAAAGTAAAGTAGACTTGCTATTTAACTTCAGCCAGAGTAAAGTAGCCTTGCTATTCAGCTTCAGCCAGAGTAAAGTAGACTTGCCAAGTCTACTTTAGTCTGGCTGAAGCTGAATAGCAAGGCTACTTTAGTCTGGCTGAAGCTGAATAACAAGTCTACTTTACTCTGGCTAAAGCTGAATAGCAAGTCTAGTATACTTTGGCTGTAGCTGAATAGCAAGTCTACTTTAGTCTGGCAGAAGCTGAATAGCAAGTCTACTTTACTTTGACTGAAGCTGAATAGTAAGTCTACTTTACTTTGGCTGAAGCTGAATAGCAAGGCTACTTTACTTTGGCTGAATCTGAATAGCAAGTCTACTTTACTTTGACTGAAGCTGAATAGCAAGGCTACTTTACTTTGGCTGAATCTGAATATATTCAGCTTTAGCCAGAGTAAAGTAGACTTGTTATTCAGATTCAGCCAGAGTAAAGTAGCCTTGCTATTCAGCTTCTGCCAGACTAAAGTAGACTTGCTATTCAGCTACAGCCAAAGTATAGTAGACTTGCTATTCAGCTTCAGACAGAGTAAAGTAGCCTTGCTATTCAGCTTTAGCCAGAGTAAAGTAGACTTGTTATTCAGATTCAGCCAGAGTAAAGTAGCCTTGCTATTCAGCTACAGCCAGACTAAAGTAGACTTGCTATTCAGCTTCAGCCAGAGTAAAGTAGCCTTGCTATTCAGCTTTAGCCAGAGTAAAGTAGGCTTGTTATTCAGATTCAGCCAGAGTAAAGTAGACTTGCTATTCAGCTTTGTTTACTTCGAGTGGTCTTGCTACTCCACTTCTGTAATAATAAAGTAGACTTGCTATTCAGATTCGTTTAGATTAAGGTAATGTTGTTATTCAGCTTCAGCCAGAGTAAAGTAGGCTTGCTGTTCAGCATCAATCAATATAAAACAGAAAGGCCATATTTGGTCTAAAGTTAGGGTTTCGATTTTTTCAAAGACATGTCTATTCAAGTCCAGAGTGTAGATATCTGAATAGAGATTAACTGATTGTTTAACTATGTTAGTAGTGAGAAAGTGCAAAATTCGTTTACAAATTAGATACATTGTAGGCAATGAAGGTATTTCTTTCCTCTGCTGGGTTACATTCTACTGATCAATACTAGTCACCCTAGTTTTACTCATCTGTACTATATACGAGACTGATTGTTGTCGGCTTAGATATAGAGACATATTTGTGTATATATAAATATTTAGGGATGTGCGTGTGTGTATATTAATTCGCATGTGTGGACTTCGTTTCTACATGTCCTCCGATGGGATAGAGGCAAGTCCGTGTACTTACAATGTACGAATCTGGAGTTTTATTCTCCACGATAAACTGAGTGCAGATGGCCCGTTGTATAGCTTTGCACTAAGAAAACAACAACAACGTTGCGTTATATACTTGCACGTGCGCATATGCGATTCATTTGTATTGGGTATGTGCGCGATTCTCTTTACATACAGTACAAGTGAGTGCGTGCGTGTAATTCTCTGCATTATGTTATTGTTATTGATGTAGATACACATCGATAAATCTACGCCATCAGCTATTGCTGTATGCTTTGTTTGTTTGTTTGTTTTAGTGCAAAGCCACATTGGTATATCTGCTGTGTTCACAGCGGGGAGTTGAACCCAGAATTTTAGAGTTGTAAGTCCATAGACTTACCGCTGTCGCACCGGGGAACTGTTGTATGCACAATAGGCTTAAATGTAGTTTTCATTGTTATTCATACAGATTGGGTCCATACTAACGTTAAAAAAAAAAAGTCCGTTTTGTGTAAACTATCATTTTTACAGAGTTTAGTGGGTTATATGCAGAAATACCTGTACATAGTTAAAACCAAATTCTGATTCTAAGAATATGCACTTAGAAAACAGATACCGGTCACTTTTCATGCAATACATGTGATTGTTTTTTCTCAACTGTTGTGACTTTTATGTTATTTTCCATTTCTTTCAAAGAAAAAGATATAGATTATCAATTTCAACTCTCTCTATCTGAAGTTTACAAAATCACCATTGTAATATAGTAACAGTTCACTAAGCCTGAAATGCCCGCTGACTCTTGCCTCAACTCAAACAGTGAATATAACGACATTATATCTTAAGTGCTTTGCAAACATACATCGAGTGAAACAAGATCACTTTAATTATGCTAGTATATTAAAACTAATGAGAAATGTCAAAGTTAATCTTTGATCTAGAATAATTCTCCCGCACATTATTCAGTTAAATGTTTGTAACCTAGTTTCTTTTTCTCACAAGTCTATTACATATTTACTTGAATATAATCATACTTAGAACTTATCGAAGTAACAGATTAACCGTTAGTATATTAGAGACTTTGTTAGTTATGTGCCAACGATCTCGTTTAAAGATATTTGTAAAAGGTTTCAGCTCCAAACGCTTGTTTATTGTTAAGCACAAAGCTACATATTGGGCTATCTGCGGCGTGATCACCGAAGAGAATCGAATTCCAGAATTTAGTGTTACACAGCTCCAAAAGACAAGAACCTTTCCAACCTATTGTTTTGTTCAGATAAATGAATTGTAAGAGATGTAAAGAACACGGTTCAAACAATACTCAATGTTCACCAAATTATTCACAATTCCATGAATTAAGTATGCAAACAAAACATTTAATGGAATATGTATGTACACAAAACATTTAATGGAATATGTATGTACACAAAACATTTAATGGAATATGTATGTACACAAAACATTTAATGGAACATGTATGTATACAAAACATTTAATGGAATATGTATGTATACAAAACATTTAATGGAATATGTATGTACTCAAAACATTTAATGGAATATATATGTACTCAAAACATTTAATGGAATATGTATGTATACAAAACATTTAATGGAATATGTATGTATACAAAACATTTAATGGAATATGTATGTATACAAAACATTTAATGGAATATGTATGTACTCAAAACATTTAATGGAATATATATGTACTCAAAACATTTAATGGGATATGTATGTAATTTCTCACACATTGATATAAAAAAATGTACGATATTACAGAAAGGATATTTTTCTTCCAGTTTTGATTTATCAGTGTAACTGACCTTAAGTTCGGTAACATTTTAATCTAATTCACAATTATTCTCTTTTTTATATATTTTTACTATTAGGTGGACGACACCACTTTTTCCCTTACAGCCGCCTTTCTTGTAGTGTATTCAGTGACGGACAGAGTGAGCTACGAATATGCTGGACGAACTCTGGCCCTGTTGAGATATTTGGGAACAAAATTGTCTACTCATATCTTGGGCTCTGATTCCTTCCCAAAAGCTCTCATTCTCGTCGGAAACAAAGCAGATTTGGCTCGTAGTAGAACAGTGACAGAAG
Organism: Limulus polyphemus; assembly: GCF_000517525.1. NCBI lineage: Eukaryota > Metazoa > Arthropoda > Merostomata > Xiphosura > Limulidae > Limulus > Limulus polyphemus. Next base: position 275,485 of record NW_013666726.1, on the reverse strand, counting down.
AAGGTAAACGTTACCTTTTGTGTATTATTATTGAGTATAAGCCATTGTTTTCTACCTGAACGGCATCTTATGCTGTACATCGACTAAACGACATAGGGATCGGGTACAGCAGTGTTACATTTTAATATAATCACTAAAGAGAAGGAATCGTATGAGCAGCGCCTGCCATCAAAAGTAATAATAGAATTGACTGTCACTCTTATAACGCACCCACTGCTTGAAATCAGGTACTTGTTTATCTTAAGCTTCCCGGTAGATAGCCCGGCATGCTAACCATTGAGTCGCACTCGGTTCTGAACATTAAAGCAATATGCAGTTATAACTCGAAACAATCTGGTTTAGACAACATTTTTAAAAGCTTTATTATTTTTGATCTTTTGTTTTTTTGTCCTTATAACATTTATGTATCTTGGATAGCTATTGGCTAACATTTATGTATCTTGGATAGCTATTGGCTAACATTTATGTATCTTGGATAGCTATTGGCTAACATTTATGTATCTTGGATAGCTATTGGCTAACTTCAAATTAGTCCCTTATTTAACCCTAGTTTCATTTTAGTCATAATGTTATTATTGTAGTTGAAATTGTTTGCTTTTTCATAGCTTTCGGTGTTATATAAATTAAGTTAATTGTAATTATTAATAAAATAGATTATACATCAATATGCCAATGTATTACAAGAAACGAAAACAAAACTTTACAATTTCTTAACTATAACATTAAACAAGTACAATAAAAAAAATTCAAATTTTATAAAGACCAGTACAGATCGATATATACGTAACTTAGCTAGCTATGGTCATATAGAAAGTTTTAATGCTACAAAAAGTATTGAAAGTCAAACTACAAAAACTGACTTACTTAAAAGTTAAAAAAAAATATCCCTACTTTGGCAAATCACTGTAATTACATTAGTCTGAGCTAAAGTAAGGGTGATTTTTTTAAATCTACCTTCAAATTTAATTATATGCCTCAAGTAATGCATCGTTCGTTTTATATATATAATAGTATCCTTTTCGTTACATGAAAGGAATCATTGGGATCTTAGATATAAGAGTTCTGTAAAATAATTAGAGCGATAAGGTTCGCCTTTTTTTTGTACACTTGTTTGGGAAAGTCACTTTTTTCTTACTTAGATGAAAATTTATGGAAATAGTGAAACTATATTCACTCCATAAATACAGATAGGGACTTAGTTGGCTTTATAAGTTCAATAAGCTTTAATTTTGCTTAGCCAATACTGGGAAATAGTCATTGTTAATATTCAGACATTTTAAAGGTGGTTTTAAACGGACGATTTTTATAACCGTCATTTTGTTTCATCACGATCCCGTACTACCGTACTCGGTAACAAAATGCTCTTATTAAAGAAGACATCGGTTCATTTGAGACGTGTTTTAGTAGTGTCAATGTATTTCGTTTATTTATTTATTTTCAAACTAATTTTGCTCTTCAAATACTGGCTGAGGTCACCCGTTAAGGAAGTAAAAACGTTAGATAATCTTATTCCTTTTTTGTTTTTTCTTATTAAATCCCTAGTGACCTCATCGGATGCTAATTGCATTCCCAGCTATATGGGAAATAATAATAAACTCATTTAAATGATTAAATTATGTCTTAAAATTCAACACCAGAAGTCTATAAACAAAGTGGAAATGTGCCCCATTTCGAACTCTTTTTTTTTTCTCCCTTCTCGAGCAAAATTCCCAAAAGGAAAAATCACTTTTACACCGTTGTACAGATTTCAAGTTATCATAGAAAAATCACTTTTACACCGTTGTACAGTTTCAAGTTATCATAGAAAAATCATTTTTACACCGTTGTACAGATTTCAAGTTATCATAGAAAAATCACTTTTACACCGTTGTACAGTTTCAAGTTATCATAGAAAAATCACTTTTACACAGTTGTACAGTTTCAAATTATCATAGAAAAATCACTTTTACACAGTTGTACAGTTTCAAATTATCATAGAAAAATAACTTTTACACTGTTGTACAGTTTCAAGTTATCATAGAAAAATCACTTTCACATCGTTTTACAGATTTCAAGTTATCACGGTAATCGAGCCAGCCATCTCTGGATGGTGAAAGTTAACACACGTGATGGATCATCTTTAGAGTAAGATGACATGGCCATATATATTTTTACTCATTCTTTACACGGAGTTGTTATTTATCTTTTTTACAGAAGGCCGAACTCTAGCCAACAAATACAACATTAAGTTTATCGAGACTTCAGCAGCTATTACACACAACGTAGACGAACTATTGGTAGGTATCGTTAGCCAAATCCGTCTGAGATCAAGCATGATGAATGATGACAGTGCCGTCTACAGGTTTAGACGTCTAAGTGGAAAAGCTCTTGGATTGATGAGTAAATTTTTACAAAAATGTGAACTTAAAGTTAGATCTTGTGATAATCTGCATGTCCTGTGATAATCTGCATGTCCTATGATGCTTTTACATTTCTGTACGTGTTTTGATATATATGAAGTAACATTATGTGCCTCATTGTTTACACTGTGTGTTCTGTCCTGTTAATGTAAGTGTAAGTTAGACAAAATTATATCAACCAATATATGGCTGTAAAAGTAAGGCGGTATTTTCTTTCTCACAATTAACGGGGCAGAGTATGTAATGTAGCCAAAAAACTTATAAGTAATAATATTTCAGTTTTAGCTATTTATTTTAAGATCTCAACTATGTTTTCTTTATTCTTATATGTGAATTCAAATAATCTTTGATAAATTTGTTTCATACGATGCTACTTCTGTGGCTATTTACTACGATGGTGGTATTTTTTTTGTTGTTGTTGTTTTTTAGCGCAGAGCTACACAATGGGTTATCTGCGTTCTGCCCACCGTAGGGAAACGAACCCCGAATTTTAGCGTTGGAAATCCATAAATTTACCACTAACCTTCCAGTGTAACATTTACTAGGGAAAGAACTGCCATGAATTTGCTGTTGTCAAAACCAGAATTTTTGTTTTATGATTTTAAAATTTATCGTTATGAATATTAGTAACCTTTTATGTATTGTTAATTCTAATTGTTGAAAGAATGTTGATAAAGAAAACAAAATGTCGTTCATTGAACTAACATACATATATATATATATATATATTTATATTTGAGATAAAAAAAATAAAATTCGAAAATGTGTAAGGAGTTAGTTGTTTTATATTTAGTACATAGGAATATACTACCATATATATATATATATATATATATATATATATATATAAT
>NW_013666726.1:270118-271585 GCF_000517525.1 Limulus polyphemus | reverse complement strand
TATATATATATATATATATATATAATAATGCCGCCATTGTTATGACGAAAAAGTTCTTAGATGTGTTATCAATAAAAATATTGAATCAACTTGTGGCTACTGAAACGTGTCTTGATATTGATTACCATCTAACCACCACCACACGGAGAATCTATATGTTCTCACAATGAGATATCGTTCATCATCCCGATTCGCTTCTGTTACAAGCATGGTAATCAAGACATCTGATGGCATATAATTAAAACACTGATAAAATAACCTTAACCAGGAAGAAGGTATTTATTCGGGTCTGTCTAGGACAGCAGATGATAGACTCAAAATATATTTCTAATCGTTTCCTCATACTTTTATATGTATATTCGTGAATGTTTTCGTATAGTTCTATTGTTTTTTCATCAAAAACAAAATTTTAAAAATGTTCTTTTACCTTGAGTTTTTTTATCTCATGATAAAAACACGTCATTTGACTAAGAAGTGATATTACAGCACGTGTTTAATTAGTTTTAAATGTGACGAAATAGCTACTCTAGAAATATAACTCGTTTCATGTAATTATAACTTACATATCTAATTAACATACACAAATTCAAATGAACACTTCTTTGCTATTGGTTAACGTGCCACATTCTTTCTTTTTAATATTTATTTTGATACAGAGACTTAAATTCGACAAAAAGGGGGACAAGAGTCATAAATAATATACTGTCGCACATAATACACAGGTAATATATATATTCTATATTTTCCAAGGCTTGCATAAGAATCTATAAAATGTATAATGCCCTGGTTGAATTTATTAAGTTTAACAGACGAGATGAAAATCGTGCTGTAATGCAGATATTTATTGAATGAAAGGCCTCCTGGTTGTGCCTTGTGAAGAGGCGGACAAGATATAGATCTGATATCCGTAACAGAGTAACTTAAATCAACGCGTTAAAAAATCTACAGTTAATTGTAATCCTTATTTTATTATATTTGTTAGACCTGATGAAATGTCTATCTACTAGGAAAGAAAGCTTTGTTGGATGCTATTACGTAACCACCAAAGACGTTGTTCCTACATTACATACAATCCACCACTGATGTGGCTCCGACATAACATACAATCTAACACTAACATGGTTCCTACATAACATACAATCCATCACTAACATGGTTCTTACATAACATACGGTCCATCACTAACATGGTTCCTACATAACACACAATCCATCACTAACATGGTTCCTACATAACATACAATCCATCACTAACATGGTTCCTACATAACATACAATCCATCACTAACATGGTTCCTACATAACATACAATCCATCACTAACATGATATGTTATGTAGGAAATTGCCATCACTAACATGGCTCCTACATAACATACAATCCATCACTAACATGGTTCCTACATAACATACAATCCATCACTAACATGGTTCCTACATAACATACAATCCATCACTATCATGGTTCCT
>NW_013666726.1:267010-269212 GCF_000517525.1 Limulus polyphemus | reverse complement strand
CATGGCTCCTACATTATGTACATAAGTTCAGTCGATTCACCATTACGAGCAAAATATCACACAGACACATGCCAATAAATAACGAACTGTTATATGTACATAAACCATATTTTGTACTTTTATCAACAGTTTAAGAACCAACAGTACCTATGCGAACTGGTTTATTAGGTAAAATGTAAGCACGCTATTGATTCAGTGTCTGTAAACAAAAGTAAAGGCATACATCATATTTCAGTATGCTAACCCAACATCTTTAAATACGTTACAAGATACAAACTCGTCTTCTGTAAAGAAGTCAGACAAAACTAACATAGTATTTACACTGTTTCATACAAGGCCTAATCTTGGAAAGGTTTGAATATCAGACTCTGAAACTAGTCTATAAATTCAAGTAGTTTGTAATCCTAGTGACATAGAAACTTGTCCAGATTATGAAATCATCGTGTATATTTAACAAGTTTATGATACTACTGAGAGAGAGAGAGAGAGAGTTATTCGAATTATGAAAGATGTGTGTCAGTCTTAAAAGTATAGTTATCTTACTACAGTGTTTTAGAGCTAATAAATAGATTGAATTACCTTGAAACAACGGGAGACTACAAGATACATAATATTTTTATTATCGGTTCCCACTTTTATTTGTTGTTTACAGCTACTAAACGATTGCGTGTACAATTTCCCGGGTTTCAGGTCAGTACAATAGCTTCAGATAACAGAAGGAACTTTGTAAAATGTTACGAATAATTAAGTTGAATGACTGACTGTAATTGAATGGAAAAAAGAGGAAAACAAATTACAAATAATGTTTTATGAATGTCATAAATAATCGAAACAGACAAGGTACACTAGATAAAAGAAAGTTCTTAAAACCAAGTTGGTTGGTTTGTTACATTTTATCGATTTAATCAGCTTTGGAGAGAGTTGTTGATCCAGAGGATCTGAACACACACAAAAATGACTATATTTGAAAACTTCTCTCTTAAAACGCTCACGCTATCTACGGCACGTGATTCCATCAACACAAATTTGGGAGAGTGTAACCTCCAGGTATCAACGAAATTTCACCACGAAATGAAGTTTATATAGAAACCACACTGTGTATTTAACCATAGAGTTTTCAAGCAACCTCACTCACGAGAGAACTTTAGCTTACGCTAAAGCGAATGGTTTATTAACCAAAAGGAGAAAAAAAACCTACATACCATGAACAAAATTCTCAAACATTATAACTTCTCCTAATCCAGGACCTTAGCATCCTAAAAAGTTAGCATATGAGCTTACCTGTTTTATGTTCAGTTCGTTTCCTTCTTCGTCTTTTGGACGAAAGAGCAAGGACCAAATATCATTTTATAAGTCAGCATTTAAAACTGTCATTAAACCTAATTCTTTAAGATTTATAACTAACTTTATGGTTATCTTACAACCTTTGATTTAGCTAACATAATAAATTATACCCACCATCTGATCAGCAGAGGCTAAGTTTAGCCCTGATTTAATATGCTGGAATCTGGATTTGTGAATCCAACGTTCGCGTTCTGTTATCAACAAAAAAAAAAAATACTCGTTTCTCTCTTTGATCCATGAGTGAATTATAAGGATGACAGTCAAATCCCAGTATTCTGTCTGCCAAGAGAAGCCCAAAATGATGTTAACTACCTGCCTTCCCTCTAGTCTATTCTGTAAGTACAAAATTAAGGACGGCTTGCACAGATAGATCTTTAATAACATTGCGCGAATATAGAAAACAAATAAACTTATCAGCAGCTCTAAATTAGAGGTGGGTATGCCCAATTTAGGTGTTAATCCGTGTGTTGCATCAGGGCCTTTCATGTTGAAAATGACAATACGACTACCTATCTACCGTACAATTTTGACGAATAATATATTCATTTACGTCTGTTTGATTTCTAGTAAATACTTAGAACTTGGAAAAGGAGTAGCAAATAAAATAAGATTTATAATTCTTACCCATTTTCCTAAAATATGCTCTCAGTACACATTTCCTGTTTAAACTAAGTTTTACATGTGGTAATTTGGTGTGCAAAAATCTCATATTTCACAAATATTATACACCATAAAAATGTTATATATATATATAACCATGTGACCCTAAAGAAAGAATCCATAATTCGATACCGAGGAACCCACTTTGAGACTAATAATGGCTGGAGACGGCTTGAATGGGTAATGAAGAAAAACTTT
>NW_013666726.1:262684-266156 GCF_000517525.1 Limulus polyphemus | reverse complement strand
AAAGTTTTTCTTCATTACCCATTCAAGCCGTCTCCAGCCATTAAAGAATCCATAAACTAGAAAGTTACTGCATATTTTACTAGCTTAACGAAGTTCTTTGAATATTTTACACAGACATACAGTTAATCTTTAGAGCTCTGTTAACATTAAAGTTAATTAATTCGCTACTATAGACGTTAGCCCCGAAATATCTATAATCAAAAACTAATTCAGTACTTCTTAACTGAACTTTTGGTCAACCTCATATTCATCAGTCGAAGTCCAGAGAAAGTTGAGAGCATTAAACACTTGCTTAGAAAAAAAAAAATGTTTTCCGTAGTTGTTCCGAATAAAACTTTTACTTTAGTCATAACCTACTTAGCCACTATTTCATACATGATTAAGAAAAAAAAAATAAGAAAAATATCAAAAAGCTATATCCACAAGTTCATATAAATTGCGTCTTTAATGCAGAGTCCATATGGAGGCCTCTTCAACTTTAAAGACAAACATCATCCAGTGAATATCTCGCTAGTAGTATAAGAGTTCACGTGTCTTACGTGCAACCTGGGACATATCGGACCAACCACAAAAAAGGGCTTTGCAGTCTCATAAAAGAACACTGCAATGCTTAGGTCTACAAATCTAGTAGAATTATCAACCAGTGTTTAAACGAATGTCGTATTGTGTCTACCTTCCTTATCATTCCCTGAAATAATTTCACCTTAGAATACTAGAATCTCTTGCCATTCAGCTAAGATAACCAGTTCTTAACCAGAAGATGAGCACTCTACCACTACATCTGCAATTATAAAAATATAAAGAAAACAACAGAAATGAGCGTCTTAAAATGAATCATCAAAAATCTATAAAAAAATTTAAAAAATATTGTATGCAGACGATTCGTAAAATGAGTTAAGGTTTAACGATTTGCTACCACTCTCAGTACACATTACCTGTTTAAACTGGGTTCCACATGTGGCTGTTGTACTCTCAGTACACATTACCTGTTTAAACTGGGTTCCACATGTGGCTGTTGTACTCTCAGTACACATTACCTGTTTAAACTGGGTTAAAAATGTGGCTGTTGCACTCTCAGTACACATTACCTGTTTAAACTGGGTTCCACATGTGGTTGTTGCACTCTCAGTACACATTACCTGTTTAAACTGGGTTCCAACATGTGGCTATTTGTTGTGCAAAAATCTCATATGTCGCAAATAATATACACCATAAAAAATGTTGACCCGGCGCGTGCACTTTAAGATAACGAACCCAAACCCTGTAAAGGAACGAAAGGTGCACATTGTGAATATTTATACCGAAACTTTAAACTTAACTATTTCGTAATTCGCATTTATATATGCCTACTACAGTTTAGATAACAAATGGGTACATGAGGTATTGAAATGCACACACAATAGTACAGTCTAAACTTCGCAGAGTAAGAAGCCCATGAGCTTTTCACTTAATCTTTTATTCGTGTATAACATTTCGCGACAAACTAATACAAGCAGCACCCAATATAAGTACAGAATACACAATCGCTAGGTATATATATACTTGCCGATCTAAATCAATGGCGTTATACAGAGTTTAGTACCAAATGTTCTGTGATTATATCATATAAATCAAAATTGTGAATTACGATACCAATTTGTATACTCTGTTCATTAAACTATATAAAAGATATAACTAAAAACTATGTATTTCTACATAGAATAACTTATAGCATAATTAATTAACTCAGCTATTACGTGGGTAAAAGTCCAAAATTTTATCAAGATAAACAGGTGATTTAACAGCTGATATAAAACTTTCTTCCTTAGACCGACATACAGAATGTGTAGATTTCCCCAGACATCCTTTGAAAGACACTGAACAGTCAGTTTCCTTGGGAACGTTCGTGATATCAAACCGAGTTCTTGTTATCCATTAAAAGCGTCTACGTTAAGGTTTAATCGACCGTAACGGAAACAGAAAGTCTCTGTAACTCGCTTTCAGTATCTCCTATTGCTGTGGCAACAGTTAATAACTAAAACTGCTTCTTATCTCTTAAAACTTTCCGTATGAGGGTTCACATAAAACTATATGTTGTGTGCATATATATATATAATAGACGTTTGCAGACGTTTTGAAAGGTTTCAAAAGGCATTATTTTAAAGCTCTTCAGTTCACAAGGCTTGTTACGCCCCAGCAACATAAAGTGGAAAGGCTCCGTCTATTATAAATAAACATTTAGCGTACGTTTGGCCTCTGCTACCACCCCCACCCCTCCCTTGGTGGCGGTAAGTCTGAGTTTTGATAATAATAATAAGATTAGCTTCCGATCAGAGTGAGTTATGTACTTAGGACGAAACTAAATATCAACGGCCACCAGTATAGTAAATTATACATATTCTTACGTTATATTTATAAAGACTACAATATCATCAGTTAGGTACCCTCGGTGTTAACGATATTTTCGGCCATAATCCTAATAATGTTCTCATACGGTTCAGCCAGCTTAGGAGATTTAGGGTAGTCATAACTACAAATTGTAAGCTACTAAAATTTCAAAACAGTCTTCATAATGAAAGTATAGAAGTAACAATAAATAAAAATAAAAAGTAATTACATTCGATATATTAGCTGTCGTTAACCAATATTGTTAACAAAGGTAACAATGAATAAATGTAGTTCACCTTACTTAGGGAACACTCAAACACTTGTTATTCTCTTTAACCATCGTCGTAGAAACATATTTATGTGGAAATGTGAATATTACTATCCCTAACGTGTCACTTTAACAAAGAAAACTCATTACGCCTTCCCTATTATATAAGATCAAAGGCTCTTATAAGGTGTAACAAATCAAGCCATATGGTTTAGTTTAAAATATCGAGTTAGTAGCGTCAACTTTCTCGTGATATAAACAAAAACAAATGTTTATAAATGAATAAAGTAATATTTAAAAAATAAAATAATACCCGACATTACTATTACAGTATAACAATGTTAAATGTAAATAGCCAGATTTTACATGTAGTGCATCTAGAAATGTTTTACTACTAGTCTTATTTAACTACTTCCTGTAAAAAAAAAAAGAACTGGCTACAGGAAGTAATATATACCCACGGTGAGCAGATCATAGACAACCAATTGTGTTGCTTTTCAATAAATAAATAAATACTTTGCCTCTCCTCAGATTTTAAACTGGACTAAGCAACTCACGGACTTGCAACAGACAGCAATGCTATTATTCGGAAGAGATCTTTATTTTGCAGAACCAGCCAAGTAGTTTTTCCTCTCTAAAACAGTATTAATAGCTTCCTTTATAGTAACACCGTGGAATTTAGATTAACAGTTTTTTGTCATCAACCCATACAATCGGTACAGCCGTATCAAGCATCACTATTTATGCTAATTGCTTAAGGTAATGTCGCGTGACGCTAAACTCTCTTTAATTAGAATAATTTCATAAAATTTAGTAAATTTTTGCTCAAAAATTGGC
>NW_013666726.1:260077-261684 GCF_000517525.1 Limulus polyphemus | reverse complement strand
GTTTAAACAACTCTATTTATTCAATTATGTACAAGCTACCCAGTGTCGGCTAACAATACGAAGAATTAAATTGTGGCGGAATGCTACAAGTTCTTCAAATAACCTATAGAATGATAGGTTCTTTTATGTAAGTGTAAAACACTTAAATACACCAGTTCGACCATGTGTCTTGTTTCAACCATTCTAACCTTAGTATCAGTCATGTTAGCGAAATGATGATAAAGGCTTCTTAACGAACCTTGTGAGCAGCCTTTTCTATACGTAACGTCTTTGTTCGTTTTAAACCATCAAAATATAATAATATTTATTATATATTAAAGTTCAAACATATTTTCTGTACGAGATTGACAGTAAATGTTTTATCCTTTCTTCATACCTGCAGTGTTTCATATCAAGTCTCCTTTATGTTAGCTTTCTTACACAAATATAATAGAAACTTCACCCTTATTAATATCTTATGGGAAGATGGGACACAGGCTCTGACATAGCTGTCCATAAATGTGATCTACTGACCAGAGCGAGTGTATCCAATCAGCATCACCAACGAACCTGAATTATATGATAGTCACTTTCTTAGAGTGAAGTTTGTTTCATCAGAAGGAGCTAGACATGGCCTAGTGGTTAGCGTACCGGACTGTGAATATAGGGGGTTATAGTTTACGTCCTATTGCCGCACTTTGAGGCCAATGAAGCGTTGTAAGAGTAACGGTCAAATCTCACAATTCGATTAGAGTAGCCCAAGGGTTGGCGGTGGTTGCTGTTGACTAGTTGTCTTTCCCCTGGTCTATCAGTTCAAAATTAAAGCGTAGTTAGCCTTTTGCTGGTTTGTATAAACATCAGAAACAAACAAAATTTCATCAGGAAGAAACCAGGATTAGAATAAAAGAGCACCACCTATATACTCGATCCTCTGGTTATGTAGTAAAGTTAAAGAGATTTTATAACGTTCCTACAAACAAAATAACTTGTACTGTAAAAGGCAGGCCATGAAATTTAAATTGAAGAAATATAGTAGAATTCTTTGATAGATTGTTTAGTCAAAGTATTCATGATGAAATTTAGTTAGAATGGACAGCAACTGCCTGTTCTAGAAACGTTGTCCTTTACACTTATGTTTCTACAACAGGGAGTTGTCATCCATTGAACTAAAGTTCAATCAGTGTAATTATCTTAAAATCACCAACTCGTTATGTGTTATCTTTTCTAAAAGAAATTTTGAAGTTTTGGAAACGCAAGAGACCAAATAAAATATTTTCCAGTCCCAGATTTTGCTCTATGTTTATGTAATAAAAGATTTAATCAGTGAAATTAATCACATTATTTTTAATTCCAACTAGAACAATATTTCTAACTCCTTTATTGAAGTACAGAAATCGATTATGTCTGTAACAAACTAAATATTAACAACATAAATTAACTTCGTTTCTTTAACAAATGATGTTTTTGTTTTGATTAACTGTTCCTACCAAGGGCACCCATCAAGCGGCACAGCGGTATGTCTACGGACTTACAACGCTAGAAACAGGGTTTAGATACCCGTGGTGAGAAGAGTACAGTACAGATAGCCAATTATGTAGCTTTGTGCTTCATCTCAAACAAATCCTACC
>NW_013666726.1:253159-259200 GCF_000517525.1 Limulus polyphemus | reverse complement strand
ATATATATATATGTTTCAAAGAAGCAACGCTTTCCAAACGCCAGCATATTTAACTTACATATTTACACTATGTTATTTGCTTTGCTGAGTCAGTTCATCTTGCTCACGTAAGGAATATCCCAGACAAGTATATCTATACACTTTAATCTTCACTGTAGAAACAAGGCGGTGATCTTAATAGCCAATCTAGCAAGCTTCATACATAATGCTATTCACACGTGGTGGAACATCATGAGATCATCGTAATGGTTGCAACCCAGAGAAGGGTAACCTGTCATTCTCCCATTCAATCTATAAATAGCTAGACTTCAAACAGAAAGCATCTCTTTCATATATATTAAGCTATATACACAATTAAGGTCATTAAACACAGTGTGAGTGTCACATTCATAAAGAATTATAAATTTACTTTCAAGCCAAATATTATTGTTATGACACATAAATCAATAAAATGCAAATAAGTATTCAATAATAATAGTAAATATTACTGGATGAATGCTACAGTTTTAAACTCTGTTTAAAGCCAGCTTATTTGTTTTTCTCAGTTAATTAGTAATGTTGCATAATAAACATCCGTTGAAGATTTAAAGTTCTTTACTTGTAGTTGTTACAGGCCATACATCCCTTGAAAACTTAGGAGTCCTTTGCTTGCAGTTTTCATACACCAGAGCGATACATGCAGGCAAGCTTCTGATTGCTCTCTCATGCAAAGGGGGAGAGGGGAGGGACGATAGCGTCCACGAAGTGGCACCTGAAAGGTAACAGAGACGATGACGTCATAATTCCACGAAGTGGCACCAGAGGAAGTGGCTGTTTTAGGGGAAGGGATTTAACCATAGTTCGACACCAGAGGTACTGTTGCTATAGGCGGACGCTATTACCAAGGTTCTATAGGCGGATGATGCTACTAAGGCAGTTTTTCTACAGACGGACAGTGTTTCTAAAGAATGGTGGTGTCACTAAGAGCAGTGTTTCTATAGGCGGATAGTATTATTAAGGGCAATGTTTCTTTAGGTTGACAGTGTTACTAGGATCTGTGTTATAGGCAGATAGTTCAACAGAATGATGACCTCATCGTATGTTGTCTCAGCATGTCTCAAAACGTGATTATATCACAAACATTGCGATATAACAAGTTCTATTTTCTTATTATTATGGCTGTGTTTATCTTTCATTTATTGTTTAGTTTATCTATGAATGTTTAGTTGCATTACAACGTTAACTAACCTTATAGCTAATCATTTGTATTTAGAGTAAATATGTATGTATTATGAAACTGACACCAGCTTCCCTAGAGGTGATGATGTACAGCTAATATTAATGTGGCAGAAGATTTTATAACTTTATGATCACATCAGGTGTACTCTCGTGACCAGTAAATAAATACTCTGCCAGAAGTTTTTACTAAGAGAGAGAGACACGAAATAGTTAGTGAATTATTGCTGTTTAACACTGAATATTTTTACTAATATTGAAATATAATTTTGGAATATTGTGTTTGCTGTTTTATTGTTGTTGTTTTTTTGGGGGGAGGGGGAATTGGGTATTTTTATTTTTGGTTCTTTTTCCTGATTTCATTATTTTGAAAAATATTGATATTTGTGACATATTGTTTATTAACTTTAGTGGAAGTGGTGGGCAGAGCACCGATAGCCCTTTGTGTCGCTTTGTTCTTAACGTCAAAAACAAACATACTGTTTTATACAATCTCCAGATTCCCGATCTTCCCTCCTTCCACACCACGAGTCTAAATGATCGGGCTAAGTTCAGTGCCATGTAGTCCATTTATTTTTGCTGCTTTTCATAATTACCCTTAGAAAGCAGTATGAAATCGGAACGTAAAGCATCTCCAAGTGTTAGTGAGGTAAATAAAAAATGCAAAGTTATGACATTAGCTGAGAAAATTCAGATCCTTGATAAGTTACGAAGCGGGATGAGTGTAGCATCCATAGGACGGGAATATGGCGTGAATGAGTCTTCCATACGTACGATTAGAAGGAGTGAAGAGAAAATGCGTGCAAGTGTTAAGGCTTCTGTCCCTATAAGTGCTAAGGTTTCTCAAGTGCCTAGGATGAATCCGATCATGGAAAAAATGGTGAAATTATTGAATGTGTGGATCAGTGAACAAAAACGGCTCCGTTGTTGATAGCCTAGCTATACGTGAGAAAGCGAAACGCGTAGTTTGTATGAATACGTAGTCTCCAATGACGGTGGAAGTGCTGTGGGTACCATTGAGTTTCAGGCAAATAAAGGCTGGTTTGCCAAATTTGAGCATCGCTGCAACCTGCATAACGTGAAGCTACAAGGTGAAGCTGGATTCAAGCCGTGGTTCCTTGAATTCATTAAGAAAAAATGAAATTCCTCTCAACAGATGTTTAATGCAGATGAGACAGGGCTCTTTTATAAGATGGGCAACAAGACATACATCACCAAGGAGCAGAAGGTAGCATTCGGGTTTAAGGCCTTTAAGAATAGGCTCACTCTGATTTTTGCGGGAATGAATCTGGTGACATTTAATACAAGCCTATGTTAGTGTATCGCTCATCAAACCCACGTGCGTTAAAAAGCAAGAATAAGCGACGTTTGCCAGTTGTTTGGTGTTCAAATAAAAAAAGCTTGGGTAACTAGGATGCGATTGAACGACTGGTTGCAAAATCATTTGATGCATGAGGTTAAAGAATACCTGACGAAGAAAAACCTCAACTTTAAGGTTCTTCTAGTTTTCGATAATACTTCTGTCCGTGACCCTGACACACTGCAATTCAGCAATCCTAATTTGGAGATAATATTTTTACCTCCCAATACCACATCCATCCTGAAACCGATGGACCAAGGAGTAGTAAAGATATTCATGTCTTATTATACAAGGAATGTCTACCTACGTATAATCCAAGCTATAGACTCCGGTGTTTTGGAAAGCTTATAACATTAAGGACTGTAACGATATCACCAAAATGTCATAGGACGAGGTGAAAGAGTCTACCATAAATGCATGCTGGCATCATCTTTGGCCTGAAGCCGTAAATGATTTCAAGGGCTTTCCGACGTTGACAAGGAAGTTGCAGGTATCGTGAGACTCGCTAAGGAAATTGGAGGTGAGGGGGTTGATAATATGAGGGATGAGGAGATGGTTGAGTGGCTGGAATCCTATCACCAGGAGCCAAACATTGACTTCTACATCTGTTTCATTGAGTTTGAGACCGAATTTACCATTGGTCTTAAACAAGCCTCTCAGCCTCTAAATCTATTATCATCAACATCGCAAGTCTTCATCTTCATCATTCATAGGTGAGTGTTACAGTAAAATGTAGTACTGTAATATTTCATTTCCCTTCACAGGGGCAGGATATCACATGTGAATGTTATTATGTTTATGATTTTAGTTCATATACAATATTGTATAGGTAAGGCTTTTCATTTATGTATAAAAAAATCCACATATAAGCATTTATCGGAGACTTAACGCGGGTGTGTTCCCGTATCCCTTTTAATCCTAGAAGATTTTGAGTTGCTCCAGCACGGATTAGCTCAACACGGCTTGCTCGAGGAACGTATTCCCATTGTTGGAGGAGGGCCTACTGTATATATATATATATTAATAAGCTTCCAATCTCATGAGGTGATAAATAATTGTTCCCATGAAGCTACATTTATATTTTCTTATATAAAACGCATATTTCCTCATACCCCAAAATGTTTTAAACAGATATCTAATATATGTAAGTGAAATCACAAACTCAACAAATACCACAAATAGTGAAACATCTATTGACAAAACTTCATGAGTTAGATACACTAATATAATATTTACGAAAACTACACAAATCTCTGGATCGTTTAGTTATTGCCTCGTTTAAATGAGCTTTCATACAACCTTTGTACATTTCTATTTTAATTGTTATGTCCATATTGCTATTTCTTCATTTCACTTCAGTATGTAAGATGTTTAACAAACGAAAACGTTAGTGTATAAATTATTGTATTTCGCTAAATGCATCGAACGTTACAACAAAAACATTTTACACTCACTACTCAGATTAAACTATGCCAGACCTGTCTTCCTAATTTTGGCTTTGTTGGCCTGCTGATGCTGAAAAACCGTGCTTTAATTTGGGCATTTTCAAAATTGAAATGTGCTACGAGTAAAACATGTGGGTTATTATAGAGTTGTAGCTGAGGTTTCCGATTAGACAAAATGTGGTGATGTTACGTCAATGTGTCTCCTTGACAACCAAGCGAACATAATTGGGAATTCCAGGCAATGATTATGATGTTTGTGCACCACCAATACTAAGCGTGGAGTGTTGGAGCGCGCAATGCCTGATTCGATTTTATTGTTCATCACGATCTTTCCAAACCCACCCTCAAATCTAATTATGTGTTGAAAGTAGCGTATCATTTATATTTTAGAAACTGAATACCCTTCATATGACAAGAAATAATGGTTAATGTTTCTTCTCGAAATTGCATCTAAATAAATGGTTTATGAACATGTTTTCTAAAAATTAATTATAATCTAGTAACAATATATGTATGGAGAATGACTATCTTATTTCTAGTATTTCACGAAACAACATTTTTATGCATATTTGGTCATCTCTTTTATGTATTGCTTGATTAGCATTTTGACTTCTGTATATTCTTATTTTATGTTCAAATGTTCTTCTTCATAAATCCTGTTTTTATTATGCATTTTGGGGTCTCCTCTTTAGACTGACTGTCTTTCTGGATTTGGTTTTGTTAGCCTTATGAGCTGAAAAAACGTGCATTAATTTGGGCATTTTAAAAATTGAAATAGCTGTTGATAAAACATGTGGATTATTATAGAGTTATAGCCGAGGGTGTCGATTAAAGAAAATTTTGTGATATTGCGTCGAAGTGTCATCTTGACAACTAACAAACATAATTGGGAATTCCAGGGAATGATTATGATTTTTGTGCGCCAACAATACCAAGCGTGATGCGCGCATATGCTGGATTCGATTATATTACTCATCACGATCTTTACCAGTCTACCCTCAAATCTAATTATATGTTGAAAGTAGCGCATCATCTGTTTCATATACATGGCTGGATGAATTTTAAAAAGACAAACTTACTTCTCGAGGCGGAAAGTTTAGTCGTGTCATGTAAGTTGCGTTTCGGTGAGTACCGCAACGGCCGAAATATCGGCGTGACAGATGGACGGCCTTTCGTCTTTATATTGTTACGTCTCCGTTCGTTTTTTAATTTTCCGTAACTTCGTTCCGACGAAACTTTAGCGACACAAGTCCTTTCTTAAATAAAACTGATTTATTCTTTCCGAATACAACTTTACGATACTCTTAATTTCAACAGTCGCTCAATAACAAACGCTATAACTCACGTCTCACGAGCTCGACTTCAACAATACTCCGTTCAATTACACACTCTCTGACTGCAGTTCAGTTACTCACTGTCTTCCCGTCGCTTCATGGCCGGTCTTATATATACAAGACTACACTATATCTAGAAAGATCACGAGATTTAAGGAAAAGAGTGAAAGTTCGAGAATGACGTGGCGTAATACTAGTCACGTGACCTCGATGTCGTAACACTGCCCCTCTTTTGTATTGTTCGTCCCGAACAATAGCCACTTACATTAAACCAATAACAATTAACAATAACTTAATTAAATGTACAGAATTACAAACACAAAATTACAATTCAACAAAGTCTCTTAATTTTACGGGACGTATCTTCTTCCATACTGGTCTCCGTCTCGTTGGCTTCATCAGGAAATGTCCTATCGTCGATAACAGTTACATCAGTGGTAGTAACTTCATCAAGAGCTTCACCATTTCCCTTCTCAGAACTGAGTAGAGTTTCTTCTTCGACGTTGGTTTTTTCAGGTGACACCTCTTCAGCAGCGTCATTTGTTCTGTTGTTCACTTTGTCACAACTGAAATGTCCTGGACCATGATAACGCCAAAGCCTGTTGGCATGCACCACTTTTGGCTTATGGGCCTTCCCATGGAGAAGACAACTTAGGAGACTTCCCTTTGGTCTTTCTGGGATTATAC
>NW_013666726.1:217674-252219 GCF_000517525.1 Limulus polyphemus | reverse complement strand
GTTAATACACAGAATTTCCACAGTCACTTTAAACTTAACAACTTTTATAACACACGCTATAAATCACAGTGATTAACACACTAACTTACGGTGCCTACTGTTCGCTTGACTCAATTATCTATCTCTTCAATCCTGCTGGTTTTTCTCGCCAGGCTTATATACTGAAAAAGAGGGTATCCTGAACAAACTCGGTCTTCCCCGATAATTCATGATCCTTCGAGAAACTCCAGCGCGCATGAGTCGCGTGACTTCTGCTGTCGTAACAATATATTTTCTTTTTAAGTTACTACTTTCTGTTTTTGATCTAGAACTCACACATTTCTAGTTTAAAACTACTCTTGTTTACAAATATAACTTACCAAGATATATACATAGTTTAACTTCTTCAGAATGTAATTCTTTAGACACTTAAAAAAATAACATTATCATTCATCTCGCAATTTTGGTTGAGTTCGTCAAATTTATCTGAAGGACAATTTCCACCAACAATCTGACAGTTCGATAACCTTTGATATTTAGTAATAACACAAACTGAAACAAGTATGGATTAGAAAATGCTGAAAAGTCAAATTAACTTTTATACACATTTAATACATTTCAGTCAACGTGAAATCCTTGTATACTTTCTACTCAATTACACTCATGAACGGAATGTTTCTAACATTTATCAACAAAACCTCAAGCTTTAGAGAGGGAACTACGATCTTATATCATTTGTTTAGGTTGATACTAAACATTCATAGTAAACTTGCAAGATAATTTATCAAAAACAAAAAGGATACCTCTATTTTCTTGTGAACCATCCATCCAGGAATATAGCCTTTCTTAAATTGACACTTTAGTACAATAATATGTACTGCTGTTGCAGTGTCTATTTTCGTCAGTGAAAAGAAAAGCCTGTATTCGCCCATAGCCTCGAAGTTAAAGATTAGTAGGGATGAGACACATGTTATCAGCTCTCAGAGTGATTTTGAGATCATCATAAAAATGCTCTTTGTTGGTAAATAGGTGTACAACATTTTGCTTTTTGCTACTGTAGTATCTATTTTCATTGGCGAAAACTGTATCTAATTCTTAACGTTTTTTAATAAATGTTTCAGCACGTGTGGTACTTGTTAAGTCTGTGATTGTACTTACATATATTCATAATAGCTGCTTAAAATGTATTTAAATGTGATGAAAAATGACTTTTATATAAAAATAACAATTATAACAATTATTCATCATTTCACGAGATCTGAAGCTTGTTGATATATATTAAGAATATTAAAAAGTAACAAAATTTTACTTTGAAATGTCAACATCTAACTTCTAATATAGGCAAATTAATTTTTGGAAAAAAAACCAGCTGATTTCAAGTAATGAAGATATTGATTCCTAGACATTTCTTTAAGGATTATTTTGGTACTTTTTTAAAAAATAAAACAGGGAGAATATCCTATGATGATAAACATTGTACAGTGAATAGAGGTGTTTTTTCTTGTATACCATATCTTTTATTGTGAGAAACAACAGAATTGGGATATTTTGTATAAAACTGTTTTATTGTACACAACAACTATTTACATTATGATATTCAACTCCATTTAGAAAAAAATATTTATTTACTATTAAACTCTGCAAAATACAACATTGTACACAAACTTTTTTTGGTTATAATAAACTATATTTATTTGTGAACAATGTAATTGATGCTTTGGTGAATTAATAAATGTTATAATATACATAAAGTGAAAAATTGAAATAATATGGAAATAGAATTTCTCGCTTGTCAACAAATAATTAGACTAATATATGCTTGGGTCATTATAAAGTGTACTAATAATAAAGTAAAATGTACAACTAATAAAGTAAAATTATAATCTACTATTCTTACATTATGTAGAGTTTGAACAACTTAAGTTAAAACAGTTTTGATATAATGTAAACATACACTTTATTTCAAATGTTTTGTTTAACTTTTGTTTTTGCAATGTACTTCAATCATTTAGTCAGCGTAATATAACAACGGCTCTAGGAGTCACGTGTTTTTATGTGTCATCAGAATTGATGAGTCAGACCAAAATTACCAGTAGGGTCGAAAGGGTTGACACTGCTTGGAGCTTGCATGAGAGAGCTAGCTATCTTTCATTCAGTGTTTAGTAATCAGTTCGTTTACGAAACGACAAGTTCTACATTAAAATTGTAAGAATATTGCTTACATAGAGTGGTATATTATCCTTTTTAACAATATACCTCGTATTCCTAAAATCATAGTTTATCGAGCCTGTTTTTGAAGAATATCTAGTCAACATTATGCATAAAGTTCCAATCCAGCAAGAAACAAGCTCCAGACAAAGATTTGTGAACATTTTCACGGAAAGATAAGAATATAATTTTTTTAAATGATAATGGTTAAACATAAGTATTTACATAGTTCCTTTAAAAATAAACTTTAATGAAACAATTATATATATTAACTTATAAAGTTAAACATGAAATTTAAATGATTGTATATTATTTAGATTTAAATAAGCATCCTTTGCAGGGCGAATATATATGAAAATATGTTATACAATATATTAATTATACAAATGTAACAAATGAATTAGCAAGAAGTGTTTTACGTGTAAGATGTCAGAAAATGTAAAACGTATATCATGCAAACTAGATATAGAAACGAAAACTATAATCATATACTACACTACACTAAATGTGTACTAAATCAGTGCTTAAATCATGAAAAACACAATCAGATATACAATATTAATGTAACTGTCTCATTCAAGTATTGGTTTTATTTGTAAAAATGGAACATTAGGTGTGATAAAAACTTTTCAGGACAGATAACTGTATAGTGTATCAAACAACGGATAATTGTAAAAGTATGTAAGGTAAATTGTTGACTATGCTATAATATTTGCCTCATACAAACAATGGATAATTGTAAAAGTATGTAAGGTAAATTGTTGACTATGCTATAATATTTGCCTCATACAAACAATGGATAATTGTAAAAGTATGTAAGGTAAATTGTTGACTATGCTATAATATTTGCCTCATACAAACAATGGATAATTGTAAAAGTATGTAAGGTAAATTGTTGACTATGCTATAATATTTTCCTCATACAAACAATGGATAACTGTAAAAGTATGTAAGGTAAATTGTTGACTATGCTATAATATTTGCCTCATACAAATAGTGGATAAATTAAGATATTAGGTTAGTTAAAAGCTTTTAACAAGACAAATTTAATACAAATTATCAGTTATGTTATAACAGTTGTTTCCTGAAATAATAGTCTTACTTGGAAAATACAATCAGCTATACTAACTTTCTTGTTCAAATAATAGTTTGACTTGTCACTTTTTGAGACATATAATTAAATATAGACAACAATGTTGATGATATAATCACATGTTGAGACACCATACGATAAGCTTATCATAGGATAGTTCAGTATTGAACTATCCGCCTATAGTAACATAGCCTTTAATAACACCATCCACCTGAAGTAACACTGGCCTTAGTAATGCCATGTCCCCCGCTGATATAGCGGTAAGTCTCCGGACTTACAAGGCTAAAATTGGGGGTTCGATTCCCGTCGGTGGACACAGCTGATAGCCCGATGTGGCGTTGCTATAAGAAAAACACACGAGTAACACCATCTACTTATTGAAACACCAGATCCTTTGGTGTCGAACTATGATGTCACCCCTCTCTCGTGGACGTCATCTTCTCTACCCCCTCTCCCTATAGCCTGAAGCAGCCAATCAGCAATTTGCCTTGTAAGTATCGCCCTTACTACTGACATCCCTTGAAGAAATATTTCTTTTTATTTCTTATTACGTTAGATGCCAGACATATATCGAAGAGTTAAGTGTTCTATAGTTGCATTTTTCATATGCCAGCCATCCCTTAGAGAGTTAATGTGTTTTGTTTTTCACTTATAGTTAGTTGTGTTACATGCTAGAATCACTTTGAAGAACTATTTGTTTTTACCTTCTACTTTAGCCACATACTGAACATCCCCCGAAGAGTTACTTTTTCGTTACTCTTCACGAAGAAAAAATAAATTAATCAACGAAACCTACGTATTTACTCTCAATGGCCGGGGCTTTTATGAAACAAAATCCCGCGGGAAAAGATTTACTTGTTCGTAACTACTACTCAAAAATCTCGCTATATTTTGAGTTTAAGTTCCTCTTTAAAAAGGATATAAGCGACTGATCTTTACTCATCTTGCTTGAAGTGCTGAAAAACACGTGAATTTCTTTATCTATCTCTCAATGGCTCAAGCTGCACTCATCATAAAATGTTTATATCTTTAAGTATCACTCTATCTATATAACAAAACAAATTTAAGTTCAAAATAATTTGAAGCTCTGAAAAGTCTTAGTAAAAATGACGATTCTGTTATTTCAAAATACGATAAAGAAAACAGTATTGCCATCTTATATAAAAATGAATATTTAAGAAAAGCTGGTGAACTTATAAGTTACTCTACTAGATTTCTTGAATTACAGTATGATCCTACTGATAAAAAGGAAATTAAGTTAGAACAATATTTGTTACAATTACCAATGAAGGACAGTAGTGGGACAGAAAGTCATCCAGGAATCTTCTATCATAAAGAAGAATGTCCCTTACGACCTAAAGTATCTAACATTAGAACATACAGTAATGCTTTGGCTAGAGTTTTAGTAGACATTCTAAAGAAATTTACTGCAAAGGAATACACATTAAAAAACAGATTTGAGTTTTGTCAGGAAATTAAACAATTGAAGTTTGATGATAATCTTCACTGTGCTAATTTTGATATCGGATCACTCTATACCAATATACCATTATAAAAACGATACAGCTATGTAATAACTTAGTTAACAACAGTAACTCTAATGAATTTAATGTTACAAAATATGTTTTTCGAAGTTAATCCACTTTGCTATCAAGGATTATCACTTCATCCTGAATGGGAAGTTATATGATTAGATTGATGATGTCGCTATGAGTTCAAGATCTTCTCCATCTCTCGCCGACCTATGTTTATGTTTTCATAACAAGCAATGACTGGACAATTATTCATTACAATTCAAACCCCTCCACTATCGTAAGTATGTTGATGACACTTTTAATGTCTTTAATAATTCAGAACTAGTTTCCGGATTTTTACAGTATTGAATAAAATATTAAATCTACTGTTGAAAACCAGGAGGATCACAAAATTTCATTTTTGGACACTCTCATAAAAAACTATAACGGAAAGTTTAAATATGAAGTTTATCATATTTTGAGATAAATAATTTTGAGAGCTTCATTCCCAATGTTTTTAATAAAAATTTAGTTGAAATATTCTTTCATTGTGCTTATAAGCTACCTAGTACCATAAAATTTTTAAACATCAAAGAATTCTTATGTAAAAATGATTTGTAAAATCATTTTGTTGAAAGAATATTTTGTGGTTATTTAAATAAGCGAAGTGTATTTACATCTTGTGTTTATGATGTATCTGAAAATATTGTGGTTATTAGTTTATCTTATATGGGAAAATATTCCTTGAAAAATGTGATCTGCAGATACAGTTCAGATGTATTTTTAAACCTAATTGTCCTCTTAATACTTTCTATTTTTTAATTTAAAGACCAATCTCATTTTGTTGTGTGAAAATCCACTATTTCTTTATGTCAGCAGGGTTATATTGGTTCCACATAGAGAAAGTTGATAACTCGTATAAAATGCTAATGCTAGGTCTTTAGTTAAGTCTAACATACTCACACACGCCCAAGATAGCTGTAACGTATTGGTAAATTCTAATTTAAGGTCCTGGTTAGGGCTAATAATGTTCAAAGCTATTTCTTTATGTCAGCAGGGTTATATTGGTTTCACATAGAGAAAGTTGATAACTCGTATAAAATGCTAATGCTAGGTCTTTAGTTAAGTCTAACATACTCACACACGCCCAAGATAGCTGTAACGTATTGATAAATTCTAATTTAAGGTCCTGGTTAGGGCTAATAATGTTCAAAGCTATTTCTTTATGTCAGTAGGGTTATATTGGTTCCACATAGAGAAAGTTAATAACTCGTATAAAATGCTAAGGCTAGGTCTTTAGTTAAGTCTAACATACTCACACACGCCCAAGATAGATGTAACGTATTGGTAAATTCTAATTGAAGGTCTTGGTTAGGACTAATAATGTTCAAAGCTTCTATATTGAGGAGACTCTGCTGATTTATACACTGAAGCCCGAGATCGATGTTATAAGTTCGGTTTATAAATACTTCATATTATCTTTATGTATCACTCCATCTATATAACGAAGAGTAGCCAAAGAGTTGGCGGTGGGTGGTGATAACTAGCTGCCTTCTCTCTAGTCTTACACTGCTAAATTAGGGACGGCTAGTGCAGATAGCCCACGTGTAGCTTTGCGCGAAATTCAAAAACAAACAAACAAACTATATAACGAAACAAAGAAATGTAAATACTCCATGGTATCTTGTGTGTAATATGCAGGCATATTACATTATTTCTATGTGCTATAGGTTTGTAAAAATTTGTAAAATGTTTTGTTTAGTTAGTTTTCATGCATTTTTAGTGTAAACACGTGCTTCAGATTGTTGTAGTTGCTTTTTTCTCTATAGTAAATAGTGTATGTTCTGCCCAAAAGGATATTGTAATAACATATAGCATCGGATTCAAGGATTAGTGACTAAAATATCTTTTGCTGGCCGATCAGTGGTGTGAGGGAACATAGTTCAAGAAATGACACTGTCGACTGGACAAAGAAATCGAATTTACCTGTAGAATTGAAACACACTTCCCTAGTTTCTACTCAGAGATCGACAAGTGTAGTCCTATTGTAGACCAGCGTGTTTGGTTCGACAAAAATCTATTCTGAGAGAAAGAAAGCTGTGAATCTAATTGTAGCCCAGAAATGACCGTCTTTTCGTACGCTCAAGTACGTATGTTACGTTTTCTCTTTTGTATGTTTCATAATAAAGGTTGCGCTCATTTTGTTTACCTTGTCTTCATTATTTCACACATACACTAGGAACACTCAGCGAAGTTATCAAATACAGATTTATCTCCTAATTTCCTGCTGTTATTAGCGGGGCTAACTATCTGATACTTTCAGGAAATCAGTTTCCATCTTAAAATACCACAGCATCGCTCCACAGTAAAACTATATCTCTTATCAAGCAATGTCACAGTACCTTTATGCATCACTTCATCTATGAGATAACACGTCCTATTATATTTATCGAACTTACATTTCTTTTATTATACATAAACTTCCTTAAAATAATCGATCGATTAATGTCTTCGAGCATAAGATCCTGGGTAAATATCAGAGACGGAGTTCAGTGACCAAACGTAGTGTGCAAATAATGTCTTTAATCTTATGAATTTATGTATTACTCATTGAACGGTGACATTTTATAACTACAAAAATACAAATCAGTTTCACTATGAAATTCCACAGGTGGTGTATCAAAGCAGAAACTTCCTCAGTAATAGATGTATATAAACATAAATCTATAGTTTTTATCATTTCTCTCCATTTACATGAACATTGTAAATATTTGTGAGAATATTGACAACCTTTAAAATTATTTTACTTGTCGTTTTGTGGTCTGAATATTTGCCAGTGGCAAACGAGCCTACATTTTTTAATAACGTTATTGATCATAGATTCGAAAAGTAACTTTTTAAAATTATTATATTCTATTAAATTTTTATTGCCTCACAGAATTTTAAGTATATAATTTGACGGACTACCATTGTATCACTTTATGTACAGAAATATATTCAAAGGTCTTTGATCTCACAAGATAGTATTTTAAAAACTTAATTTATGTGACGAATGATATAAACATATTTAACTCAAGGAAACTAGTGGTTCTTCAGGTTAGAATGATTTCTTCTTTGTATAGAATTGAGTTTTTTTATTTTCCTCGCTGCACTGATGATCCTCTGCACATCGGACTATCTGCTTAATCCACCGAGAGGAATCGAACCCCTGATTTTAGAGTGGTAAATCCGAAGAGTTACTACTGTCCCACCGGGGGACACACTACATAATCTTGTTTATGGTCAAAGAGCGTGCTTAATTGGATATTAACAACAATTGTTTAACTCTTTACTAAAACATTTTTCCACGTGTCCGACTGTAATACAATAATCCCAAATGTTTTTTTAAACTATAATAACATCATCTTCTTGATAACCTGAAGTATTAAGAGTACTCTTAATCCGTACAAAAAAAAAAGAACTGAAATGCCCTGAGACAATTATACAATTTTATATGCAAAAACAGAAATAAATTACTTGTGTGTAAGTGTAAACAAACCAAAAAAAACGAAGATTATTCCATAGGCTCTTATAGAAAGGCCTAAAAATCACATTAAAAATAGCCCTGTTCATAGGTCTTTAGGCTCTAGTACAAAAAGCACTTCCAAAAGATCAAATAAATGATGTGCAAGCAAATAAAAATTTACATATCGGCTTTAATATCAGTATTAACTGCACTTATGGATATGACCTTCTAAGTATTCGATTAAGTTGTTTTTCGTTTATTTCAAAAAACTGTGTTCCTATAAAAGGTAAAGAAACGAACACTTTTTGTTTACTAACTGTTAACTTCACCTTGTGGGACACATATTGTTTGTTCAAATAGTTCTTAATACTGTAATCTTCACCTTGTGGGACACATATTGTTTGTTCAAATAGTTCTTAATACTGTAATCTTCACCTCGTGGGACACATATTCTTTGTTCAAGTAGTTCTTAATACTGTAATCTTCACTTTTCGGGACACATATTCTTTGTTCAAATAGTTCTTAGTACTGTAATTTTCACCTTGTGGGACACATATTGTTTGTTCAAATAGTTCTTAATACTGTAATTTTCACCTTGTGGGACACATATTGTTTGTTCACATAGTTCTTAATACTGTAATCTTCACCTTGTGGGACACATATTGTTTCTTCAAATAGTTCTTAATACTGTAATATTCCCTTTTTAGGACACATATTGTTTCTTCAAATAGTTCTTAATACTGCAATCTTCACCTTGTGGGACACATATTGTTTCTTCAAATAGTTCTTAATACTGTAATCTTCCCTTTTTAGGACACGAATTGTTTCTTCAAATAGTTCTTAATACTGTAATCTTCACTTTTTTGACACATATTCTTTGTTCAAGTAGTTCTTAATACTGTAATATTCACTTTTTGGGACACATATTCTTTGTTCAAATAGTTATTAATACTGTAATCTTCACCTTGTTGGACACATATTGTTTGTTCAAATAGTTCTTAGCACCCTAATCTTCACGTTTGAGGACACGTGTTGTTTGTTCAAATTGTTCTTAGTACTGTAATCTTCACCTTTGAGGACACGAATTGTTTGTTCAAATAGTTCTTGTTACTGTAATCTTCACCTTTTGGGACATATGTTGTTTATTCAAATAGTTCTTCGAAGCTCTATATATAATCTTGCATGGCAACTATTTTTTGCCAAGAACTTTTTAATGTAATTTAATTCTTTTGCTGCACTAATAAAGGTGCTATTTGCCTTATATGTCCCATGTACTAGAATCTTAATTCAATTAATCTTGTATAACTCAAGAATAAAGTTATCATAGTTAAAATATAAATCATAAAAAGTATTTTCACAATGTTTCACTTTTAAAAATCTAATTTTATATTTTCAACCAATACATCTAGAAATGCAGTTTATTTACTCCTGAAATAATACTCTGTTGGATTTGAAATAAAGATCAATCTGTGAACCAAAGAAACAAACATAACAAGAAATATACTGTTTCTACAGAATTTTAATCTTTCATTTGATAAGCAGAATTACTTTTAAATACATTAAAATCATTACAATTGGAAATTTAAGGCTAAGTGGGCATTTTAAAAATAATAATTGAACTGATATTTTATCTGAGGTAGAGGAACAAGCTGTGAACCAGTGTTAATCTTGAATGTGTGATGTAGGAATTTTAATTCTATAACATTATGGTATTTTCAGGTAAACCCGATTTCCTTAAGTCTATCAGACAGGTAAGTTCACAATAAAAGCAGATTGGTTTAGATAACTTAATTGAGTTCTCTTAGTATTTGTGGAATACTGAGACTGGACAAATTAGTAGAATTCCTAACCATTTTAATTATTTGACAGAAATAGTACAGTCGCTTCTATTAGGCTGTGGTTAATCTCACAGTTTTCTCTCTCTCAAGATTAGCTTCAGTTGAACTAAACATGATGATCTTGAAAATATACCTTCACTTGGCGATTTTTAGTAGAATTGAATAGAGAAAGCACACCAAAATTCAATATGTTAGCACGCTTTCTTTATCCAGTCGACAGCGTCGCTTCATAGCTGTTGTTCCTTCACAGCATCGGTCAGCTGTTGTATTCAGTCAACGTCATAATCGTCCAGCAAAGGACATTACAATACCAATCCTTCTAACCTGAATGCTATACATATCATTATAATATCCTCTTAGCCAGAAGAAATATCATCTACTATAGAGAACAAAGAAACGAAGCAACTTGAACATGGTAGTGTTACGACAGCGGGAGTCACGTGACGCTGGTAACACGTCATGATATTCTAGAAGGATCGGGGAACATCACGAATAATCCAGTATGTGCTAGGCGCCCTCTATTCCTGTATATAAGTGCGCCGGATAACTTGAAACAAATTAATCGGAATTGAATTGCAGACAGGCAGAGATAAAGACGGACAGTTGAGTCAAGCCCGGTAGTCTGACAAACGAGGTCCGTCCACGAGTCTTAGCTAGTAGTCCTGGTATAACCATTTGTGTGTCCATTTTCTTGTGGTAATCCAATGTTTGTGCTTTCTGTGAACACCATCGAATCTAAGGTCTCTCATACACTTTATATATTATATAAAACATTATTACTGGATTTGCTGTAGTGTCGTTTGATATAAATCAGGATTTAGGTGTTATTTTATACGTAGCTTAACACAGAACGAGATCAATTTTTTGGAAAATCGGTAAAGTAATATCATTCATCCTGTATGGTGCATAGTAAATAAGTAATACATGGGTTTATTCGAGTCAAGAGACCTGGCAGGCTTGCAGAGGGCTATGCTGTCTCTTTGGCCAGGCAATGTAAGAAAATAGGAGTGATGACAGATCATAAAGGATATGTAGGAGATAAAACTCGATATGCCATGAAATTTAATTATTGCTATTAACAGAAGGAAAGGTGTGCAATCAACAGCGTTAATATAGAAATAACAGTTAATCCCCAGGATATAAATAAATTGATAGGTTCTCCATAGAAGTATTTTCATAAGTAAGATGATCTGACAGCAAGGCCATGACATAAAAGCTTAACAGTTGTCAAATGTCCTGCGAGCAATACGAATTTCTTTGAGTGGAAAACAGGTAGAGAGTGAAAATATCCAAATATAATGTTACAGGCCCAAGAAGAACAGTGAAGATACTGGATATAAAGATATTTGAGGTGGACCATAATCTGTGGGAAAGTAGTTGTCTACTGAAAGATATCTGGAAAGCATAGCTCCTCGTAATCTGCAGTCTATGGTCAAAGGGAGCCGATGAATTCAGTCAGTGTGGCCATAATGAAGGCTTTATACGAATATAGGTGGACTTTCCAGCAAGGTGTTTGTCAAATATGACTTCAAGATATTTGACTGAATTAGTCAGCCATATAATAATATTCTCTATCTGAATGTCAAACAATGATGGGTCACGACATGGTCAAAACTTATGGTGGGATGGATCAAAGGGAATGGCTTTAGTTTTTCTAGTACTAATTTTCTTTTGCCTCTCTCATTACAACTTCAATCAACTAATTATTTGAATGCTTTCAAGAGGGGCATCCACTATCCAGATGGATGTAGAGGGATTCTTGTATATTTCCTTTTTCGTGTGTGTGACTCATAACCCATTGTTTTAGTATTATTCCAGTTTATCTTATGGTCTTATATGTCAATTATGGTACTGAAATCTAACCTTTGTTTCTTCAATGTATCAGAGTCTACATTCACAAGATACATATTCTCACAATACCACTAACAGCATTTTAGAAATCATATTAGAATGGACTTATGAATCGTCTTAAAAACGTAACCTTAATCTTTTCCTTACTAGTGCTATCCACTTTTTATACTTGGAGGCTGTGGATCTGTTATAAGAATGATGGTTAAATTCTACTCTTTGATTAGAGTAACTAAAAGCTGGTGTTGAATAACTTCGGGTAAATATTCGAAACAAACACATCAAACCATGGGGAAGATATAACATATATTACTTTAGCAACTATGATATATTCAAATACAAAAGATCTATGGTAGAATTAATTGTTTTGTTCCTTAAGTGTTGTTAAAGACTTTAAAATCTTACACATGAAACATGATTAACAAAGTAAAATAAAAAAATCCACCTAATGATTCCTAATCGATCATTATTTAATTAATAAAATATGCTATTTCTATTATTATTTTGAACGACAGGGTTGTTCACTATTTTGTGCTGCAGTTTGTTTTATATCTTTCTATTATTCTAGAATTTATCATATCTGTTTTAAAAATGATTACTGTGGATAAATAGATAGATAAAATATCGGGTTAAAATCAACATACAAATATGTAAAAGAACAAATAAATCAGACTATTTCGTTTTCCTTCTTTATAATACATACGAGCTCTACAAAATTATTCATAGGTCTCTGAGACTTTAAGATTTTTCGAATAATACATAATACAAAGTACCAAACAATGTTTATAGGCTGATTATGTAATGAAAAGGCAGTTATTGAATTGAGAATTGTATATATTTAACTTCTATTATAAAATTGTTTTATTGTTGTGGTGATATTAACCTAAAAAGCTGAATAAAGACTGGCAGCACAATACCTTGAATGTAATTACCATATATAATTCATATTTTCTCCTTAGTTCTAGAGTCAAAAAGTATGTACAAATGTTTCAAATGTTTGTCGCATATTCAGATGGACCAATATTCTATTGAAGCTCAAAGTACCAATAATTGCATTTATTTTACCTTATATAATGGCGAAAATTTAGAGCATTGTGTAAAGGTACGTCTATTAGCCAGCTACTAACATAGGTCATATACATAATATTTCGGTTGTGCTTCTAGAAAGCAAATATTAAATTTCAAATTTGTACGAGTTTGATTTGATTTTCGGTGTCACGTTTTCAAAGAGGACATTACATATTTTATTGGAAGTTATTATGTTGAGATGAAAATCTGATATTTATCTAAAATTAGTGTAATTTGGAAAAGATTAGATATAAGAACCATGCAATATGGAGTGAGCATATCATATGTAATAGAATAAACAGTTAGATAAAATGAAATAAAAACTCACAATATACACGGCAAATATAATTTTCAAGCAAGTTGGTTTTGCAATTTTATGAACATATTTCAAAACTAAGCTTTGGAATAATGTTGACTGCTAGTTTAATTCAATATAATGACTGTCAACCTAACACCACTGAAGTATTGTAGGAAATTATTAGACATAACCCAGACGAAGTGCTGAATGAAATCAGTTTAACATTTTTAATACATGATCTTATGCAGGTCAAAACTAATTTCTTGACGTTATGTCGTCTTCTATTCTTACAAGTCAGAGTTTGCCTGTCTAGTGATTACTATTTTACCTAAAACTATTATATTGTTAGAGACTTCTGAAATAACGCTATATATATAATAAGAATAAAATATAAAATGTCTCTTACACTGATGATGACAAAATCATATTTGTCATAGGGGCTAAGTTTATGGCTATATCTTAGGCCTTGCCATACACTGTGGGAAAAGTTGCATCAAATCAAAAGGGCGAAGCTGCAAAAATCCGTTAACAGAAGTTGCAGTTCATTAAAATGAGACGAAAAAAAGCTATTTATGAATGATATCGGCGTTATGAAATATTCTAATATTTTAGATAGATAATTATTTGTTTGTTAGTTTCAGAGTTTTCGCTCAAAGCTATAAAAGAGTAATTTGCGCATAGCCATCTCTAAATTTAAGCTGATAGACTAGAAAGAAGGCAGCTACTCGATGGGCCGCAAACCATCAACCTTCAGTTTCACTCTATAGGTACTGAATTAGGTGGTATTTCTGACATTCATTTTAAGTGAATATTTAAAAAAACAAAATTATTATCACCTCCGAACGTCATGGCTAATTTAAAAATCGATCTTGCCACATTTCTTTGTTGTTAAGCGCTGAGCTACATAATGAAATATCTATGCTTTGTCAATCACAAGTATTGAAACATGATTTTAGCATTATTAGCTCTCAGACAAGAGAGAATTTGTTTCACCAGAAGGACACTATGTTACCATTTTAATACACAGCAAGAAAGAGCTTGCTTTACCAGAAGTAAACTAGGTTTCACTCCTAACACGTGACAAAAAGGATTTGCTTTACCAGAGGTAAACTACGTTACCATCCTGATACACGACAAGAAAGAAGTTGCTTTACCAGAAGTAAACTAGGTTACTATCCTAATACACGATAAAAAATAAGTTGCTTTACCAGAGGTAAACTAGATAACCATCCTAATATAAGACAAAAAATAATTTTCTCTACCAAAGGTAAACTAGATTCACATCATTATGGACGATAAGAAAGAATTTGCTGCTTTGCCTGGGGTAAATTGGGTTACCATCCTAATGTAAGACAAGTAAGAATTTGGTTTACCAGAAATAAACTAGCTAACCATCCACATACATGACAAGAAAGAATTTGTTTCACCATAGGTGAACTGGGCTACATCCTAATACATCATAAGGAATAATTTGTAATAGAAGTAAACTAGTTTACTGTCCTAATACACGACAAAATTGGCAAGCCTGTTACAAAAATATGGTCCTTCCAAGAATAAATTTTCACTTTTAAGAGTTAATGGGTAGTTTTATGAAACAACACAATTGTGTCTAAATGCAAAAAGAAATAGTAGCTCAATTTTTATTCACATGAAATTCATAATTGCTTTTAACTTCAGATTAGGAACTATCACACATGTGACGCGTGTGAAATATGATTCAGCATGAGTAATGTGTAAATAAAATCTGAATTATGCTATATAAAGCAGTAAACTATATCCTATCGGTGATTATACCCATTCATACCAGAAATCTAAGAGATCTGTTATTTAACTTATTGGTGGCCATCCTTCTCTATGTTAGCAATATAGACGACGTTTAAGTTAACCTGCTCACTTCCTCCGCTCATATCAGGAATCAGCATAATCTGTTGGATCAGCGGCAAGTTTGTAGACTTATAAAGCTATATCCTAGGTTAAAATTTCAAGAGTGGACAGAGTGCATAAACTTTCTAGAATTGTCTTTTTTACTATTCTTTTTCAATATTTTTGAGTTGATTTGTGGGAAAATTTTGTTCCATAAAGTATGAGCTGCTGTCAACAGAGTGGAAGTTGTCTCCTTACAAGAGTTTAAGATAGAATCAATTACATCCTGAGACAAAATATAAGTTGGGTTTAATTTTTGTTTTCTTCCTTATGGACGTGGGTATATAAGGTCAGCCTTAGAACCAAATGGACCCTTGTTTTTCGTATGTTATTTTATGTTCAGTTATATTCAATCAGTTATTAGTGAATTCTCAGTTTCTTGAAATAAATACATTTCCGTTAAAATATAACATTTGTTTGTATTATTGTTTGTTTTTTAATTATGCACAAAGCTACACAAGGGCTATCTGTGCTCTGCCCACCACGGGTATCGAAACCCGGTTTCTAGCATTGTAACTCCGCGGACATACCGCTGTGCCACTAGGGGGCTTGTTTGTATTAATAACTGATTTAAATCAATATTTAAAAGACTTCACCCTTTTCATGGTTCAAAACGTAATTTTATATTACCTTTCTTGTTATATTTAAAGCTTGTAACTGTAGATGGCAGTCTGTCTTGTCTGAGAAAAATGGAAGCTAAGAAATCGAAACGATCGAAAAGTGAGAGCAATTCTTCTAGGAAAAAATCGAGAAAAGAAAAAGAAATAATTCAGTCTTTACAACACTATGATACGTTGTAAGTATGAAAATGCAGAGTGAAAGAAAAATTATGGTGATATATTTCCAACAATAAAGAGGGCCTATTCAAGATTATACTGGCGGCTAAGAGCTGGACTGTTTCAATGTTTATATCGCTAGTAATATATTATAATTTATATAGTATTAGTAGTATCACTATCAGTAATCACTATGTTTCGTAAAATTGTATGAGGCTATGACTATGAGTGTGGATTATGATTGAATACAAAATACATTT
The DNA here is from genome assembly GCF_000517525.1 of Limulus polyphemus. Taxonomy (NCBI): domain Eukaryota; kingdom Metazoa; phylum Arthropoda; class Merostomata; order Xiphosura; family Limulidae; genus Limulus; species Limulus polyphemus. Next base: position 235,909 of record NW_013666726.1, on the reverse strand, counting down.
AGCGAGTTACATTAGTTCTGATCAGAAATCGAAATAAACAGCTTATCTGAAAGTTAGGATAATCTACCATTACTAATGAGATATTTAATATTAGTATAATTAACATTTGGTATATGCCTGACGTACTAACTGAGGAATAATTTGAAGTTTTGAAATTTACTGTTTGGTAGTTCTGTTCAATTTTGTGCAAGATAGTAGGAAAGAATACTATTGTATTAACAATTTTGTGGTACATCCTCTCAAAGTGTCAAGTGTTTGTTAATAAGTTTCTTTAACCTGAGATGTTTAAATATATTAAACTGTTATTGAAACTTAACAGTTAATAACTTCTCTTAATAAAATAACTGAGGAAGTAATATTTAACTGGCCGTGGTATCTCAACCTAGAATACTAAGGAATAGTGAAATGACTATTCTGTAAAAGTTTGATATGTAGTATAATACATATTAAAATACATGCATTATATTTTTAATATAATGGCATGGTTCCATATTATATTGCAATGGTTTGTTTTACCCTTTTTCTTTTATATAGGGGATTTTTGTAACCAAATATACCCTGAAACTGGTGCTGTTATTTTTTAATTGTGATTTGTATATTTTTAAAATTTTTGTTCAAAATGTAATTTAGTTTTTAGCTTTTTATTTTACTCTTGTATAATTTTATGAACACCAAATTTATTTGTGTTTATAAAAAAAGTATTGTTTTATAAATTTGACATTAGCAGTGGTTTCAGATTAGCTGTTTGCCATTTCTGGCAGATATTATCACTTGGTTAGATAACAACTTCATCAACACACCATTCTATTGAGGGGAAAAAATCATAGATGAACAGTGCAGAGGAAATGAATACATGAAAGTCTAAGCAAACAAATCTTTTGTATTATTTTTGAATTAGTGTTATTTTTTGAGCATGGTGATTGGTTTATGGAATGAGTTACCATCAGCAGTAGTGGAGAACAGCATGTACAGAAGAGGACAGTCAGTGATTTTTTGAAAAATAATGGGTGGGTTTAAATTTTTATTTTTCTCAAGGGTTTGTGTGCAAGAACCAAACAGTAACTTGTTATCCATAAAAAAATCAACTGATGCTAATACATAACTGTGTTAATCGTTTTTCAGAACACTTGACTACTTATGCCACCACTTTGACATGTTAATCTTCAAATTTCAGAACAGGAAAGGTAGACAGTTTAATATACATTAACATTGATATGAACATATACCTATACTAAAAGACTTTGAAGTTAAGGAAGAGAGAAGATATTGGACTCATGTAGAAGGCAATAAGCAGATGAAGTGAAGAAGTTAAACAAATTGGCTGTTCTTTTTAATAGTCTAGTTCATAGTAAAACAAAATTGACCCTTTACAAATGTAAAACCTCTTTGTGAACTTCAGAAGAGGAATGGAGTCCCCATCATCAATACATCTTTAACTGATTATAATGCAAACAGATTTTGAGATTTATTTTTCAAGTATTACGTGGTGATTAAAAAAATATCCTTTACGTATTGGTCCATTCTTTGGACTTCTCGTAGATAGTAGTATAAGTATTACAAATCTAGAAAAGGAGGAAATTTGGATCAAGATTCTTGAAGACAACTACCCAGTTTTAAGGTTTATTGATTGTCTAGCAATTTCTGGTTCGGCAACATCAGAGGTGGTTGTTGATGCAGTGAAAAAAGTTCAGAAGAAACGTCCAGATCCAGACTGGAAAAAAACAAACATTATTCTATGCAATTGGAGCTATCATTAATCAATACACCTAAAAAGGAGTTCATTCTTCTAAGTGAAGAGGTATTTCCTTAATTTTAATGATTTTGAATTGATACTGTGAGTTGACTGATGATTTAAAAAATTTTACACTACAAGAAGATAAAGAATCAAGCAATCAGATACAGTACTTACCCCTCTCGCAAGATTAACTTCTACTCCCCCCCATTGGAATTGCAAAATTCCAACATGTCTCTCATGCAAATCATCATGCATCACCTACTCACCAATAGGAGCATGATGTGATGCATGTGACTCCCTCTGCACTTGTCTACCAAACTATCACATCTCATTTGGCAGTGCTTTGTATTTGGAGATGTACTTTTGTTTGTTTAATGCTTCACTTTGACATTGTTTCCTCACGAAATGGTTGTTTTTTTTATTAATTTGCTTTTTCTTATTATTTATGAGTTAATTCTAGTCACCTTAACTTTTGCACTCAAATTTGGTGAACCTTTCTGTGCATTCAATTCCAAAGTTAACATTGTCATGTTGGGGGTTACACCAGCAACCAGCTTAAGTGAGGGCAACCCAATGGTGGATTTATCTGATTTTATATGCTTTGAGATCGAACATTACATGGAAAACATTTGTCTTCGGATACTGCACAGGCTCCTCCAGAACAAGTTAATCTTGTGCAGGCAGATGAGGACTTTGATCATATTCTTCCACCTCCAGATTTTGTCATTCCTTCCTATTTCCAACCCAATGAGTCTACTAGGCCTTATGCGGTCTTTATGGATTTTGTGTCTCAGGTTTGTGGCATTTTATCCCTTTCCCCTATTTCTTATGCACCTCATCCTTCCTTTTTGTATGAACGACCTTCTCAACCCTTTTTGGTTTTTCCTCCCTCACTTGATATTTGGGTTTATGCTGCACCCCCAACAGATTTCAGATCAGTTTGTACTTTCTTACTATCATGCCGACTAGCAGTTGTTAGGTTCCTTATTGCCTATTTGTGGACAGCTTCTGAGTCATCTGTCAGTCTTACCCATGCCCAATATTCTTGTCCTTACAAATCTATTACGGTATCTTTCTTCTATATATCTCCTATCTGAGGGTCTCTACAGAAATCCTGAAGGGTTTTCTGTAGATACCCTTGCCCTTCTCTCCTCCACTTTAGTCCACATGTCATCTTCGGCTCTGGTTGTGATGCTGTACTGGCTTAAGTCCATTTACTCTTGACATATCTTAGGGATTTACATATGGCCCTATTTATGAGGTGTTAAGTTTTTGATACAGTCCCAGAAACTCTTGAGCCTCAGATGACATGGGTCCAACAACAATCCACTCTTACAAATATTGTAGCCCGTTTGTCTCAGTGAGAGCCTAATATGCCTCTAATTACCATTTCCTGTCCTTTCCCTGCCCAGCCTTTACCTCTCCGTTCTACTTGAGGTACTTCTTGTTGCTTTCCTCTATAACCCCCCTCCCCTCTCGTCACCACCAGTACCGTTGACTACCCAGTGAGTTCAGGTCTGGTAGGAGCTTGGCTGTTCGAGTTTCTTCATCACTGGGATTCCTTTGTTGATGATCAATGGGTGCTTCAGGTTTTGTAAGAAGGATTCATTGTCCAATTTCTTTCCCCACCTCCCATCTCTCCTTACCACATTTCCTTCCCTCCTCGAGATCCCATGACCAGACAGTATCTGTCAGAAGCAGATCTGAAATTGCTATTGCAGCAGGCCATCACATTGTTCCCCATCCTTCCCAGGGTTTTTATTCCTGCCTTTTTGTTGTCCCCAAGAAAACCAGAGATTGGCAGCTGGTAATCAGTTTATCTTGCCTCAACTGCTTTATTTCACTACACCAGTTCACCATGGAGTTTTCTCACCTGGAGCAGGACATGTTCTCTGGGAGTTGTGGATAACCGAAATAGATATTTCCAATGCTTACCTACATATGGAGATCACCTGTCTCATCCTTATCTTTGGTTTGTCCATATCAGGGTGGTTTATCAATTTTGGGGCCATCCCCTTCTTGACTTGCCTCACCACCTTACATACTCTGCTGAGTAATCTGAGCTTTTGCTCGATATCTCCATGCCCTGGGGCTGCAATTTCATTATTACTTGGATGACTGGCTCATTCCAAACAGGAATCAGTCAGTCATACTTAGCAGCTCCTTTCTGTGGTGGCTTGGGTGGGCTGGTTGATCAAACTGGAAAAGTCCTTCCTGAGACCCACTCAATATCTTGTCCATTTGGGAGTCTTTTTGAACACTCATATAAGTCAGGCCCAGCCTTCTCCTTTACGACTTCATTCAATGGAACTGTTGGTTTGCCATGCCCTGTCGACTCAGTCACTTACTGCTTGTGAGGTTCTATCACTTTTGGAGATGTGGTTATCAATGACATCACTGGTCCCCCTCAGTCATGTCCATGTGAAATCCCTTCAGTAGGGGCTTCACAATCGATGGAACCTTCCTCAGAATCCTCTTTCCACCCACATTACTTTTCCTTTTTCCCTGAGAGACGATTTGCTTTGGTGGTTGAACAAAGTCCATACGTCGGCAGGTGTGCTGCTTCCTTCCCTGTGTTTGGATCTACAACTTTTCATGGATGCATCCCTTGAATGATGGGAGACATGGGTAAATCACCAACAGCCTTTGGGCCATTGGTCTGCAGATGAAAACTCTTTGCATATCAATGTTCTTGAACTTCTAGCCGTACGCAGATGAAAACTCTTTGCATATCAATGTTCTTGAACTTCTAGCTGTACATTGGCCATTGCATCACTTCCTTCTTCTTGACTGATATTGTCTGGTGATGGTACATTCAGACAATTCTACAGTGGTGGCATGTATCAACGACCAAGGGGTCACCCAATCCAGAGATCTCTGTTTTCGAATGTTAGATCTTTTATACTGGGTCCATGCACATCACATTCATCATATTGTGTCTCTTGTGCCTGGTGGTTTCAATCTGGTCACGGATCATCTTTCATGTCCTTGGCAAGAAGATCTGGTTTCACACATCGAGTTACTTCCTTGTTAGCTGGTTCCATTCATCCATCTTCCATCTTGGAGGTTTACCAATGCAAGTAGAAGGTATTCCTTCATTGGTTTACAACTGGACTAATGTGGCTTGTGTGGCAGAATTTCTCACCTGGCTCTTTGACTATGGGTCTTTGGTCTCTTCACATTTGGGATATTGGGCAGCATTACCCCTTATCTTTTGTTTTTCCCAATACCATAGAGTTTTTATTTCATCTGTCCTTACCATGCTCATGCATTCCTTCTGGATACATTGCCCTACGAGGTGACTTACTTTACCTCTGTTTGAACCACTTTCATCATGTTCCATGTTTCATCTTTCTCTCAAAATATATTCCTTTCTTCACTTAGCTTGTGGACGTCGATGGTCTGATTTGTTTGTATCCTCCTATTTGCAATAACCAATGACAATGGAGTGAGACATCAGAATGAATTTTGAAGTGATAGTCTGGTAGTGGAATGTAGAGGGAGTCACAGGAGCATGTCATGCTCTTATTGTTGAGTAGGTAACGCATGATGATTTGCATAAGAGACATGTTGGAATCTTGCAATTCCAATAGGGGGGAGCAGAAGGCTTGTGGCATGCATAAAGAAAAAGTTTGTATATAGAGTGCAGCACTGAACAAGAATAGCTAATCTTGTGAGAAGAAGTAAGTACCTATCAGAAATAAAAATTTTAGTGTAGTAACATTATAACTTTGAGTTATGTAAAATTTCTTTTCTCCCAATAGTATATAAATACAAAATAATAACATTAAATTGTAAAATACTTTCAGTGCTGTAATCCTGTATAGTATACTATGCCAAAATCTGGCTGAGAATGTCTGTAAAATGTGATCAAAGTGTTCTGTGTTTCAATCGATTAAAAGAACGGCAATCACCTATTCCCAGATTTTACAGTTGCATGAACATTCACAGCATATTTCCTACAAAAAATTATAATATTTAATTTATTAAATGTGTTATAAATTTTTTAATTTATTATTTATTTTGAAATGCAACATGTATTTATATATAAAGCATGATACGTTAAGTTTTTGTATAATATTAAATCAAATTTATTTTAAATTTATATAGATTTTATTTATGAAACGTATTAAATAAATATTAGTAAATATAATTTATTAAAATATGTGTTATAATTTCTCATTCTAGTTAGCAGTCTAGATGTAGAAATTCTGAAATCCAACAAGCCATTGGAGATAGGATAGGTTCAGCATCGACTGATGGCTCTTAAAGCTCTATTACATAACTTGGATGCTACTATCCTACATTGTAATCAAGTGAGTAACTTGTTGTTCAGGGCTTTAATAAAGTATTATAATAAATAAAAATATATTTATAATTGTATTCATGATTGACAATAGAGGTCACCTGTTTTGTTTCAACTGTTTTTCCAGGTAAAGCATAGGAGTAAGAGCAACACCCAGATAGAATGGGCAGTAGCTGTTCTTCATTAGACGACAGAAGAGCAATATAAGTTCTGTTATTTGATAGAGAAACTCGTGGAGTGTTTCAGACCCTTGAGTGGTCTTTCACAGAAAGAAAATGTTGGCATTAAAGATATTACTTCAACATTAAATGTGACTAAACTGTCCTTAAAATTAGGATTGAGTAATGTTGAACAGTTACTGTAGCAAATTATGGATAGTGAAGACTATGCCAAAAATCAGTTGTTAATCATGGGCAAAATCTAATTACTGAAGAAAATAATGCACTACTTGAAGAAAGATAGATCATGTTGTGAGATGAAGATTTACATGATGCTGTAGTTGAGACTATAAATACCTTATCTGAAAATGAGAATGATAACCTAGTTCCTTTAAAATATGATAATGATCATAATGATGAAACAAGTGATGTTAAACAGTATTACAGGTGGTATCCTTAATAGCCAGGTCATTTAATCTGGACCAAAACAATTCATTGTACAGAAGACAACAGAAACATTATGTGAACAATTTAAATCTCTTTAGTAGAAGATCTGGTTGCTCATATTTTTCTGTTTTTTTTAATCCCAAAGAATTACCATCTATGATTTAAAAAAAAAAGAACTGATATTTGGTCAGGAATCAATTTGAGTTCTATATATTTAATTTAGAAAAGAATTGAAATATCCAAATTTTTCTTACAAGAAATTTGACAATGAATGGGCTGAACATTTGGCTTAGTTCACCACTGTTAAGAAAGCAGGTGTGTCACATGATATGATATGAAGAGTATACAAAATTATTTTCTTGGTGATGATGATATCTGACATATGATTGGATTAGATAAACTGTATCTTATACACACTGTGTAAACAAACAACCTAGAAGGAGGCTACAGTAAAGGTACTTATGACTATTAAACTATATACAATCACAACTGTGGATATCTTTAAAGTTGGAGCACAAGCAATTCAAAGAAAGGTATTACCAATATGTAAGAGGTAGGAGATGCCATGATCATGTTTCATGCAAAACAACATGGCAGGGCTTGTACGTATATGCCATAGATGTAAAAAAAATGTTTTTGTTTTCTGTGAAACTTTCATGTGATGGAAGTCTACTTTGTTAATAATTTGCCACCAGTGAATGAACCAGGTGAAGGTCTTGGGAAAATTCTGCCATTACTTCCAATTGACCTGAAAAAAAAAGGTTTCTATTTTGAATTTCAACTTTAAAATCAATACAGTCCATTTAGTAGTTTTACAGAGGTTGAGTAGATTACATTTAAAAAAAAGTAAATATGCAAATTGGCAAGTTGTGTGACAGCTGTAGCTGATGTAAAGTCAATGCATTATCAAATTACATTTTGTGTCATTTCATAGAGTGGTGATGATACCAAAAATTTATTGCTTTTAGGAAGCACCCTTTCTGATGCAAAATATTCATATATTTAAGATAGTAAAATTGTTTTAAGATCAGGGAGTTAGAATTTTTAAGTCTGAGATATCCCTTGTACTTAATAGCATTGGAAAACAATGGAATGTGGACAAAGTTGTGGCACACTTCTGTGGTGAGCAAAGTGCAGCATCTTCTAACAGGTGAGAATCCAAGAACACAAAGATCAGACAAAAATTGTCTAGGGCAACAATATGCAACATAATGAAGAAGGATCTCCATCTGAAAAAGAGACCAAAACTAAAGGTAGTGTAAAGATAGAAACAGTAGAGAAGATAGTGTCTGGTTTGGTTGAAATAGGTCATTGAAGATTTTTCTTTTTTTGAACATGCTATTTATCTCCAGTTCAACAGTCTTATTCCTTATGCAGCTGGAGAATGAAATGAGGATTCATGCTATTCCATATGAAGACACACTGATCCTTGGACACAGCACCAATAGATTTCTGTTACAATCAAATGGAAACTGAGAAACAGTCACTTTCATACACTAGATGTTTTATGGTGTACTTTGAACATGACAACCTGATGAAAGAGCCTTTTCCAATAAAAACTACATTACAATGTTATTGTCAAGATAATGGCCATCACACAGACCAGGATCAAACATAATGATGTCGGATGTAGTGATGTGATAAGGCCCCAAAATTATTTTAATATAATTTACTCAATCCTTTGTAGACACTGGCTTGTATCTTACTGTTGTATCTGTAGACAAATTTTCTCAGTCATTTGTGTGAAAGCTAGAGATAAATAAAAAAAAATATTGTTGATGTGTCATTGTTTCAAATTGTTTATTATCAACATATGATAAAGCCTATAAACTTTTATCTGAGTTCAATATTTATCAGTGCTCCATAGATGTAAATGGTTATCTAATCAGTTTGTTTTTAGGGCTATATATATAAAATAAAAGAAATGCACAGTACTTTATAGTATTAACTGTTCTTAATTGTGTATCAAAGGTTTGTGTGTAATATTTTTTCTTATCTTAATCTTATTTTATGAAAAGCACAGTTTTATTAAATAGAGTACTTGAACAATAGAAAAGACTATTTTGAAAAATAAAAAATACAAGCAAATATATAATAGAAATGTAAACAAATAAATAGGAACAATCATATTGTTATTTTTAACTTTGCTTGTTCATAATGACAGTGCTTCAATTGGATTTGGCTTATGGAAATTTGGAAAATATTGCTAGTTTAGGAGTTTCATTACCAAAGTTGTAATATATAATTTGAACTCTGTATTAATAATGGATTTTTTTATTGTGGTAGTTTCACAAACTTGAGATTTGTCTAGTGTGTCATATATCTTGTTTGTTTTTACCTCACTGTAGATATGTTCTTTTATAATATTCATTGTTTGTGTTTTCATTCATTTTACACAATATTTTGCAAGTTTTGTTTTCTTACCTGTGTTCTTAAACATCTATGTCTAAAATACATTTGTGCACAGCCAGATGTCCTATAAGCATGTTATTCACCTGTACTCATTGCATTATAGTTATGAAACCTAGAATATTTATGAAACTTGTGAGTAGACTTTTAATATCATTGTTTGACTGATATATCTATAATTGAAAGAAAATCACATGCAGTACTAAGTGTTATTAGGCTTTCCATTAAACTCAGTAACTGCAGAATTCAGTGGAAATGAAAATTTCATAAAACATTAAATTGCTTGAAAAGAACCTACACCACAGTCTATGGATCCTATGATCATTTTTATATAAAATAAAAAGGTGTATAATTTGTTTAGAAACAGCCATGAAAATAGTGTCTAGTTTATTTAGAAACGGCAGAAAAGATATTGTCTGGTTTGGTTTGAAATAAGTCAATGAAGATTTGTTTTTGCAGATGCTATTAGTGAAAGTTTATGATTACTGCTTATTATTTGTTGGATAATTTCATTTTTAATCCCATCCCCTTTTACAACCAATATGTTATTTTCTTACTTGTAGCTATGGTCAGGCACCACCTGGCCTTGTCCAGGAAGAGAAAGACAAACCTGAAGACTGTATTCCAGACACACCTGAAAACAAACAAGCTCGAGAGTTCCTTGCTAAAGCTCCAAGTAAAGGTCTGTGGATGCCCCTCGGTAAAGAAGTCAAAGTTATGAAATGTAAGAACTGGATGCTTTTGTATAAATTATAGCATCAGTTAAAAGAGCATTAGAAAGGGGGAAAAGCAGTTTATTTTATTCTTGAGTATATGTAATGTTTACTTTCAATTAACTACTGTGAACTCCAACCACTGCTTCAGAATCACAATTGGCAGAACTTTTCAGCTTATCTGAAATAGACATAAAATATTTCCTGTCACATTATCAGAAGTAATCAGTGTTTTTACATAGTTATAATGTCATATTTTCCTTTGATCTTAATATAGGTTGGAGGTGCAAGGTTTATGGCCACAGGACTGGTGACAAAGAGTGTCCACTGTTCCTCAGTGGCAACAAAGAAATAGAAAAGTTCCGATATGTAAGTGTTTAATGATAAACTTCTCTTTTATTCATAGCATCAAATTCGCCTTGTGAAATTATACTTAATACATGATGCAGTGCATCTGCTACTTATATAAACTGATTAATTTAAAGAATGAAATGTATGTTAGTTTACCATTTTAAATGTTAAAACAAATCTGCCAAATTCTTTAGAAGAAACCCAATTTATTTATTCACCCATCATTAAACCATGTTTTTTCTTCCTTGAAATATATTAAGTGATTGAGCTGTTTTTAGTTTGTTTTAAAGACAATGTATCCACTGTGACTTGGATGTGTAGTTACTTCTTGTATAAATATGTGTTTTTTTGTGGTGAGTTTGTACTTTGATTTAAATGTTTTTTTTCCAATCTTCACCATTTCAGTGCTTGCAAACTCAACTTTCAGTTGGTACTTGTGTTTTGTGAGAAACATAAATTCAAAATTTGTTGTTTTGCTGAAGTCCTCAGTGTGTGTGACCTTTACTTCAGGCTTAAATATATGTATCCAGCCACCTTACAGGTTAATTTGTTGTTTTGCTGAAGTCCTCAGTGTGTGTGACCTTTACTTCAGGCTTAGATATATGTATCCAGCCATCTTACAGGTTGATTTTCTACTAGTTGAAAACTATAGGCATCAGAATAACTTTTTATATGATTTTTTTCTTACTTCTGTTTATATTGCTTAGAATAATTTAACTTTTTTTTTTCTAAATTCAAGAGCTTATTTTCTAAGAATATACATGTTTATTATACATTTTGAAGTAGTGCTTCATTTTGTTCTCATTAATTATTTCATTGTCTGCTCAATTTCTACCAGATCCTAACCTGAAGCTCTGGGGTCCATCTACTCTTAGACAACTTTCTAATGCTTATCAAATATATTTTGATTACTCTCAAACATTTTTTGATATGTATCTCATAATTCTTTAATTATTCTTAAACATTAGCTACTTTGCATTATCTTTCTGTCACAGAAATTTCCTTGATCTTGTGTCCTTGCTTATTAACCCATTTATTTGTGTAATCTATTTATTGAAATTTTATTCTCTTTTGAAATATTTATTCAGTGTGTTTTACATTAAATGCTAAGGATTAATTCTTACCTTTAAGCCTCCTTACAGTTGTAGCCAGTCTGCCTAAATATTGCTATGTTGTGCTTAATACCTTTAGTGTTTTGCTGTAATACCCTAGAGATTGAAATTTCAAAGTAGAAGTTTATAGACTTTAGAATTCTTTTGTGCTGGTTCCATTCTATTCATTATTTCTTCTTCATGCAAAACTTTGTGTGTGGTCTTTTTTGTATTGATGAGTCTATTTCCAGACTATTTTCAAAATGTTATTTTATCCTCTGCCTGGTAACCCGTCACAAGTTGGATGGGCTCTCTTTCTTCAGTCATCCATGTTTACAAAGTGACCATGTGGGTGAATAATGTCAATGTCACCTCATTTTTATCAATTAATTCAATCTAATATTGAACATTAGTGAAGAGTTTTTATACCATTGCTACTCATTTCTGTCTCTTATTTCATAATTTAAAAAAAGATAAATGTTTTCTTTTTTTTACCTTTATCAGGACATTGTGTGTCTGGGTTTTTTCTTCATGACTGTTTGTAATTCTGAAATACAGTGTGTTAACTTTGTTCACAAGACATTTTATTCATCTTCTTTGACCATTATTCAAAAGGAATGACTTGTGCTATCATAAACATTGACCTTTTTGTGTTTCACTTCTTTTAATATTCTGGCATTTAATGTAAATTCCTATTGAAAATAGTATAATTTATGAATTAGAAAACTACAGGGTACTCTACATAAAGAACTACTCCATTTTCTGTTAGCTTAGGGTTTTACTGGGATGGAAATTATCAAAAAATCTCCTCAGTCAACAGGAGTCAACCAAATTCAAAATTAATTTCAATACTTCTGAATTATTATTACGTGATTAAATGCTACAATAATACTGTAACTATAAGCTGTGACAGAAGGTACTAATTATGGTGACCTTACAAGGAATTCAGTATAGAGTACTGAGGTGCAAAAGTATCTTAAAATGACTTTAAACAAGAAAACCATAAAATATAAAATACCCATGAATGAAATTAATTGATGCTGTGATTTAGAAATACAGACTTGCCAAAATCTTTGGGCAACAGACACATAACATTCCAAACTGTTTACTTGCTGCTAATTAGAGATGTTTGCTTTAGTGCACAGTATATAGTGCTGGGGCTCTATAAATATGGCTTATAGTATTTAGAACATTAAAACTACTTGTGCTGAAGAATAGTGATAACTCCAACTTAATGAATGATAAAGCAAAATTTCATCATTGAATAAAAATTATACAAAATAAACTTGTTGTTGTTCTTCCACACATTAACAAAAGAAAATACTTCAAAATCAAAATTTGTTCAATTAAAAAAAGCCCTTTTTATTTAATTTTAATATGAAAATAAAAAATCATAAATTTTGCTTCTGGGTTGATTTCAGTGATTTTCTGAGCATAATATGGTACTAATAGCCCCAAGGAGGAAAGTCATAATATGGTACTAATAGTCCTAGGGAGGAAAGTCATAATATGGTACTAATAGCCCTTAGGAGGAAAGTCATAATATGGTACTAATAGCCCCTAGGAGGAAAGTCATAATATGGTAATAAAAGCCCCTAGGAGGAAAGTCATAATATGGTAATAAAAGCCCCTAGGAGGAAAGTCATAATATGGTATTAATAGCCCCTAGGAGGAAAGTCATAATATGGTAATAAAAGCCCCTAGGAGGAAAGTCATAATATGACACTATAAGCCCCTAGGAGGAAAGTCATAATATGGTACTAATAGCCCCTAGGAGGAAAGTCATAATATGGTATTAATAGCCCCTAGGAGGAAAGTCATAATATGGTACTAATAGCCCCTAGGAGGAAAGTCATAATATGGTACTAATAGCCCCTAGGAGGAAAGTCATAATATGGTATTAATAGCCCCTAGGAGGAAAGTTATAATATGGAACTGATAGCCTCTAGGAGGAAAGTTGACATAATTTTAAACAACATGACACTAACTTGATTTTTGTAATTGTTATTAACTTGTAGTTTTATCAGTTTTAGTCCATCATTGTTTCTCTACCTCAGTCATTATGTTGTAATGTAATTGCCTATATCTCAGCTATGAGAAGTCATAGGCTAGTGACCGAAATATGTAATGAAAACTGTTATGTTTTCTTCAACTGTGTTAGCCAGTGTGACTTCCAGTTCCACTGAGTTTTGCATAGAAATCAGAACAAGGTATTTGCTTAGGTTAAATAACAAAAGAATAACTAGATTTAGTAATATTGTTAAATGAAAATAGTAGGATTAATATTTTAAATTAGAGCTTAATGGTGTAAACTGTACTACAACGTTAGATTAGGCTTAGAATGTGTAACAGTACTTTAGGCTTATCTATAATTCAACTTACTGGTGAATTGTAAAACAGGTTAAGGTAGCACTGACCCTTAAAACTAGGCAAATTTACATGCTGAGAAAACACTGTTAAATGCTTCTTATAACCTTCAAAAAAGTATGATGTTGCAATCTCTGAGAGTACATATTCAGTCATACATGTCATATGCATAATAAAGGGATAAAGAAATACATAACTTAAACTGTTCTAACACAATAATTTTACTTAGGAATGATAAAAACATGTGAAAATGTATACAAATGCTCTTTGTGAACATCCTCATAGCTTGAATTAAAAACTTTGCAAATTTCCTACAATAATAACGAGCTGTGAGAAATTAATTTTAATTAATGCCTTCGTTAGTGGTAATTAGACACATGACAAGACAATTGTTAACTATTTTTTAATTTAAACAAATTCAAGCTGTGAAAGAGTGTAATATCAACAAGTGTGCTAAATTTCATGCTGATATTTACTTTTTTTTAATAATGAAGTTATCATGCTAATAAGTTGGTAGCCAAGTGAAAACTGTGTTCTGAGAAAATAACCGTTAAAGTTTTTCTGTACTTAAGTGTCAGTAAGCTTTTAGTAGATGTGTGCATTTACTGCATTTACAATATCTCAATCCCATTGTAGGCACCAGGAGCCATCCTAACTTCATTTTCTCATCTAATATTCCCCTGAAACGTAAACATCCCCTTCTTTTTTGGTAGGAGCTTCCTCAATGCCCTTCTTGACATTTCTGTGAGACAGGTGTTCCTGCTTTTCTTTCTGCTACTTTCACCTTTTCTAAGTCAATTTTCTCCAGATATTTTCATGTATATGGTCCTGTAGTCATTTTTATTGATTGAGGGACTCTTATTTTGGATTCAGCACCTTCATTAAAGGTGCACACAGCATCAGCAGAAGTCCAACAAATGGTTTTGTTGCCAGGAAGTGAAGACTTGGGGCATCTTCTCAATCTCATGTGATTTAATGACTTATTAGGGTTTGGGGTAATGCAGTCCAAAGTTGGTTTAGAGAGTCTGTCAAATAATGGTTTGATGCTGATGCTATGGTAGGCTTATGAAGGAAGATGTCAAGTTCCCCCCCCCTTTGCTTCTGCCTTATGATAATTGCACCAACTGTTCACTCCCTTTGGACAAAGTTGATGCTGTGATCTTGTGATAGTATATTACCAAAATAACATTCTTCATCCCCTGTAGGTCTCCTTTGTTACTACTTATGGCTTTTTCATACCAGAACTGGAAGGAATCTATAGCTATGTTGGTTAACCACCCCTACCCTCCAGTAGTTTTCCCATCTGAAAGCCTTTTACTTTTCATGTCCGTGGAAACAGAATGAAAACAAATTAGACCTTTATTTTTAGTCATGTAGGATAGGTTAATTAGTAAAGATTTTAAGACACAATTGAGTTATTTGTGTAAAAAAGAGGTTAAACTTTCTATTTTGGGCAAAATTTGAAAAATGTGATTTTTGAAATATTGGAGGTGCTCTTTAAGGGTAAGTACTACCTTAAATACATTGTTTTATTAAACAAATAGACTCTAAAGGCTAGTTAATTGTCTCTTCATCTTTTAAGGATTAACTTGTTTGTTTTTAGATCCATTAGTTTAAATTCAGCCTATAGGTAGGTTTTAAATCAGGCTATATTTGTTACTTTTATATAACTAAAGATAAACTTAATTACTTTAGTGTGAACATAAATTAGTAATAAAAAACTGGAATATATTTGATTCTCAAATGTTAGGTTTAACAGTGTTAGCAGTAGGCTACTGGTATTTAGTATTGAGTATTTATTCCCAGGCTACAAATACAGTGGTCAAGTCTAGTGTGAGAGTTAAGCATTAACAGTTTGTTACGTGTGATGGGTGCAATGAGTGAATTTTATTTGGGAACTTGGGACTGGTATGTACTTTTAAGAAAGCTAGTAGTAATAGTGAAGATGTGCAATTTGTATCTAGAGTTTATAGAATTGAGAAGAAGTTGGAGGCTATCATAATTAAAGTAGAGGCAATAGATAAAAAGAAATGTAAACTGTGGGAAATGGCAGCAGGATTTCAGTAAGAGCATAAGCTTTTTCATGTAAGGAATACATCAGCTAACAATGACTTTCAGGAAGTTAGAAAGAGTACTATTAGGGTTAAAAGTAGTGGAGTTAATTGTAATGAACCTATTCTGTTGAGCAACAGATTTCAGTCCTTGGCTTGTGCAGATGAGGGACTATTTGAAGGAAAGAAAACAAAAGTGGCAGAGAAGGATGTGGATGATAAACTTAAGGAGGTTATAGTTATAGGTGATTCCTTGACAAGGCTTGTGGATAGTATAGTCTGTGGGGTAAATAGGGAGAAAAGAATTAGATTATGCTACCCAGGGGCACAGGTGGAGGATATAATTGACAGAGCAAGAGATTTAATAAAGAGAGTTAGCAATGATGCAGTTTTTGTTGAGTGCATAGAAGCTAATAATCCAGGGAAAGGTAGGTCAGGGGAGCTAATGAATAAGTACAAGGTGTTGATAAAGGCAGTCAAAGAAAAAGGCCATAACTTAATTGTGTCAGGAATACTGGTGAGAATTAATTGTGGAGATGAAATTACAAGTAGGTCACTAGAACTAAATGCTAGACTTAGGTTAGTATGTAAGGATGATCAGATTGACTGTTTGGACTTGTGGGATTAGTTCAATGGGAGAAAGGAGCTTTTTGGAATGGATGATTTACACCTAAATAAAGTAGGGTCTGGCTTGTTTGCAAGGGCTATTAATTCAGCTGTAAGAGAAGCTTTAAACTAGGACTAGACAATGGTGAGGGCCAGGGTAAACTAAATGCAAAAACAAATGATGCAGAGAAAAATTTAGCATAGGAAATGACTATAGAAATAGTTCTAAGGGCTTAATTATTACTATTGTAATGATGGAAGTATAAGAAATAAAATAGATGACTTTAGGGCACTAGTAGAAATGGAGGATTTTGATATAATGAGAATAATTGAAACATAGATGATTTTGATGACACAAATGTGTTTGAAGTACAGAGTTGTAGATTATTTAATAGGTATAGAGTACTAAGGAGAGGAGGAGGAGTAGCTTTATATGTAAAAGGTGAGTTACATCCTGTTGAAGTTAAGGATATCAAATATAATAGCAGAGAGATTAAATCCATTTGGGTTTCTATTAGTGGATACAAAGGGAATTTTTTACAGGCCACCAGATGATACTAATAAAACTTTACAGTGAGATTAATATCTCAGCTGTTAATGAAATCATAATTACGAGTGATATTAATTTCAGGTATATAAACTGCAAAAGGAAGAAAGATTTTTGGAAACTGTTCATGGTGGCTTTCTTCACCAGTTGGTCTAAGAACCTATTAGAAACAGTGCTATGTTAGATTTATTGTTAATTTATAATATAAAAATGTTGAGATGGTGGAAATTGGAGAACATCTGGGTGAAAGTGATCTTTGCTCTATTAGGTTTGATGTTTTGCTGCATATGGAGATCAGGAATAATGATATTTTGGTTACAAATTTCAAAAAAGCAAATTTTGAAGGCAAGTGACAAGAATTATCTATTGTGAATTAAGCAACTAGTTACTTGGTGACAGGGATCAAATATGGAAAATTTTTGACTGTTCAAGTTGAATATATTCCTTATAGAAACAAATGGGTGGCTGCAAGTAAAAAATCAGATGGGCTCATAACGAGTATAAGAGATGAAAATAAAGAAAAGCATCACAACTTTAAGAAATTTAAATTGACTGGTTTGAGAGGAGATTTAAAAGGTTATAGATCAAGAAAGTTGGTCAAACAGGAAATTAGGGCAACCAAAAGGATGTACGAGAAATGGTTGGCTGAAAATGTAAAAATTAACAGTAAGGATTTTTTTAAATATAATAAGGGTAAACAAAATGTTCGGATGGGGGTGAAACTCTTAAGGGATGATAAAGGAAGGCTCATATTTGATGAATATGAGATGGCTGGGTTATTAAATTTTGCTTTTTCCTTGGTTTTTACTAGTGAAGATTTAAGCAGTGTTCCACACTTTGAACAGTTTAAAGATGGAAATAAGATCAAAGAAGATAACTGCATTAATTCTGAGTTTGTTAAGAAAAAATTGGGAAGTTTAAAGAACGATAAGGCTTCTGGGCAAGATAGTGCATTTCCACAAATATTTTGAAGGAGGTTAAAGATTGGATACGTGAGCCACTTGTTACTATTTTTTGTTAGTCCTAGAATAATGGGCAGGTACCAGAGGAATGGAAGTTAGCTAATGTCACTCCTCTTTTCAAGGGAGATGATAAAAATTATCCTAGTAATTATCTTACATCAGTTGTGGGAAAAGTTTTGGAAGATCTGATAAAAGATGCTTTGCAAAGCCATTTAACAAAGTTTTTAATTTTATTGGATGTCAACATGGTTTCACTAAGGGAAAATCTTGCCTTGCAAATCTTTTGACATTCTTTGAAAAGGTTACTGCTTATGTAGATGAGGCTAAGGGTGTAGATTTGGTGTATTTGGATTTTCAGAAAGCATTTGACCAGGTGCCACATAAAAGGCTTATAAAAAAAATTATCTCTATAGGTGTGGAGGATAAGTTAGCAAGTTGGATAGAAGAGTGACTGGATGGAAGAAAGCAGAGGGTTGTTACAAATGGAGTTCA
>NW_013666726.1:209932-217316 GCF_000517525.1 Limulus polyphemus | reverse complement strand
GTAGGACCTTTGCTCTTTTTGATTTACATCAATGACATAAATGAAGGAATGGTCAGTAAATTACTTAAATTTTCTGATGATATTAAGTCTTGCTGATGATTTACAAAAGGATTTTGGCAAATAAATGGCAAAAGGGTTTTGATTATAATAAATGCAAAATAATGCATGTGGGTTATCATAATTTGAATTATAAATATAATTTGGATGGGAATAACCTTAACCGTGTCATGAAATAAAGGGACCTTGGAGTAATGATTGATCAGTCTCTCAAGCCATCCAAGCAGTGTACTGTTGCTGGTAGTTGGGCAAATAGAATCTTAGGTTGTATCTACAGAAATATTGAATACAAGTCTGAAAAGGTTATAATTTCATTGTATAGGTCATTGGTTAGGCCACATTTGAAGTATTGTGTTCAGTCTTGAGATCCTTACCTTAGGAAGGACATTGAATTATTAGAAAGGGTTCAGAGGAGGGTTACTAGAACGGTGCCTGAGATGGAGGGTTTGTCATATAAGGAGAGATTAAGATCTTTGAAACTGTTTTCTCTTAAAAAATGAAGAGTTAGAGGGATCTGATTGAAGTGTTTGAGATTGCAAAAGGAATTGATAGTGTTGATACATCATCCTTTTTCATATTTAACAGTGAGAATAGTAGGACTAGGGAACACACATAAATTTTGGCAAGGTAGGAGTTATTTACAGTTAAGGCAGTTTTATTATTCTAACAGGGTGGTTGGCCTCTGGAATGGGTTTAAGTGAGTTCAAGAGAAAGCTTGTTGATTATATGAATGATAAGGGCTAGCTTTAAGATTTTTTTTAATTTATTTATTTAATAATTTTAATTTAATTTAATTTTGTTGTCCCTAAACATTTATGTTACATTATAAGCTTAGCTTGGTAATATGCTGCTGAAAAAAAATCTGTTTATGAACAACTTTTCCCAAAATTACAATTTAGATTTTTTTAAAGCTTTCTTTATGATTTTATACTTTATTTGAATTATGAAGTTGCAACATGAAAAGAACTTTTTCTTTTTCATGGAACAAGAAGAAGAAGTAGACTTGGTTATTTATACTTGCACTCAACCATATTAAGTTTTACTTTACCAATAAGGTTGCTGTGTTAGTCTGTGTTTACATTGGGCCTTATTGGCTTAAGTAACTGCTTGAATGAGCAAAGAAAAATCACAAAAAAGAAATGGAAAATATATATGTAAATAAATATAAAATGGGTTTAAAACTTATAACATGTATTAAACAAAACCTCCTGGTTAACTTTTTTAAAAAAACGTTCATTTACTTATAATTCTGGTATTGTAAAAAAGCTATTATTATTGTACATTAGTGATCATAATTAAACATAATGAAACTGTATGCAGTGATTTTCAAATTAGAACAAAAGTAAAATTTACACTTTTCTAAAAATTACTTGATATGAAAGTTTTACAAAATGTAGGAAAACAAAATTCACTAATTAAAAACTACAACAAAGGTAAGCATTTTTAATTGTTTCTTAAAATTGATATCACAATGAAATCTTTTCTAAATCTCAAAATTGTGAATTCATACAAATATTTTACATAATATATTTTCAGAAACTACACAGTCTGTAAAAAGTCAATCTCAAGTTTGAAACTATTTCATTCACTAGTTTATTTTAGCAGTTCAATAAATTAATGTGCCCTGGTTTGAAGAAATACAATGCAATGTAATGTTTGAAATAATTTTACAAACTACTAGTTACTAGTAAGTAACACTGTTTGATATGGTCATCATTTTTTAGAACTAAGAACTTTTTTTTTGTAAAAATAATGTTGTGGTCATGGTGAAGGTTTTTTCACCCACTGGCTGAAATACACGCACACACTTTGAGTGCAGTGTTTCTTGCAGCCATACTGTGAATGTGCCATTATGTGGCTTAATATACATAGGTGTATGAATGTGTATAAATAATGTCATTATTGTGTTTTTTTGTTTCTAGTAATATTGAGATCAAGGTCAGATTTTGCTCATGGTTTCTTTTATATTGGCTTGAATTGAGATTATTGAAAATTTTTAGCAACAATTTCATCAAAAGTTTATAATGCAGATGTTAGAATTACCTTAGTAGTTTTTCTAAATATAATCCATGATTGATAATAGACACTGGCTTAGCCAACTATTAGCTGACACAGTACAAAGGCAATATTGTTGAATCAAAACTTGGCAACCAGTACTTGTATGTAAGTGTTGGACTAAGCTTATCAAAACATGATTTATTTGTGAATAGCTATAAATTTGCTTATCAGGTTATGTTAGATTATATTAAACATTAGTGGCACAGACCACATGTTTATCACTGGGTAAAGGCCAAGTGTTGCCTAATGGTTAGTGTGCTGGGCTATGATTTCAAGGGTCTATAGTATGTATACATTTGCCACAAAATTGTGCTCCACTCTTTGTGGGGCTGTAGGTGCATTATAAGAATGACAGGTGAAACCCACTATTTGGTTAGAGTGACCCAAGAGTTGTTGATGGGTGCCTTTGACTAGCTGCCTCCTTTTAGTCTAACTTCAAACTTTGAGACAGCTAGGGCGTATAGTCCTTGCATAGCTATGTGGAAATATGTATTTGAAACAAACAAAAACGGTGGATAGGATGTGACTGTTTATTTTACAGAGTAGCAATTGACATTTTTACTCATGTTTTGCCAGTGTAAATGTTATATTCAACTGCTAACCATCCTTATCCATTGTTGTCTGGGTATTGCCTGGATAGAGAGCCAATGTTTTCCCTTTCTTGTGATGTCTCACTCTGTCACTTTTGTTGCCTACATTTTCCTGCTTGTGATTGGCAATCAGAATTGTTTTTTCTTTTTCTCTACGTTTTACTATGAGGTACGTAATAAGCATCAGAAATGTTTATCATACCTAACTGTTCTCCCAAAATAAAGTAATAAAACCTATTTATTTTTGCAGAATTTCACAGGTTCAATTGTCTATTCTATAAAAAAGTTAGTCTTTTTTTTGTCAGTAGACATGACAGTATTTCATGGATTTTTATTGACACCACAATGGCAACACACCTCTATAAAATATACAAATATTTTTCTGACATCATTTTCACTTCAATCAGACCAAAAATCTGGTCTGTCTTTTGTGAAAAAAATTAGATTACAAAGTTTCCATTGACACTAAAAATGTGACATCACAGACATTAAACCTGAGTATGCTGATACCATATCTTTGTTGGCCTACTATTATAGGGGCTGAAAGGTGCAAACAAACAGACACAAACTTAGCTTTATATATTAGTTTTCTGTTGAAGAATCTAAAACTGGAATTTAGATTTAATCTCTCCTCATATCACCAGTTTGCTTTACAGCAATATAAATAGGTTTCTTAAACTATGGGAGCAATCCTAATGATGTGATTTTACAAGTTAAGAAGTATTTTCCATACTTCATTCTCCAACACTTGATGCCTACTCTCACAATGGCCAGTGAAACATTTCAAGGTATTTCCCATAATGCCTCAGATGAATAATACTTTCCTCAGCTGTGCTTCATACCTTTAATTTATTTCAAGACTTACACTGCATGATACTTGTTATTTTTTCACCAAATTTTAACAATTCAAATAAAATACAGTGGATAGACTGAAATACTTTTCAAACTAATTGTTTGTCTTTCCAGATACATGAAGATCCAATGCATAGTTACATTACAGAGACCAAGAAAAATGAGAAAGAACAAAGGTTAGTTGCTAAAAATGTTTTATACTCAGTAATTGTAAATCATAAGTTATTGTGTTATAGCAGCTGCTTGTTACATGTTGCAGTGTTTTTTTTTTATAAAATAAAGGTTTTATGTGAAAGAAGTTGATAAATATAAATGTCATATTTTTCTTGCTGTGTTACATTGATTTAAATTTTTTTTTTTTTATGCCTGTGGTAAATATAACTGATATACTTAATTCTTCAAAACATTTAAATAAAGAATTGTTTAGTAGTGCTATTTTATCTCACGTTTGTATTGTTATTGTAATAACTAATTTTATTTTAATTTTTTCTAGAATTAAACAGCTACAGGCCTTACTTGTATCTTCAAGTTCTAGTTCAGATAGTGATGATGACAGTTCTTCATCTTCTACCAGTTCTGTTTCTAAACCTCAAAATAAACATCGACAAACATCGAAAAAGCATAAACATGATAAAAAGAAGAAGAAAAAGAGGAAGTCTAAGACAAAAAATCATAAACCCAAAAAGTAGTTTGTAATTTTCAATTAGAAAAAACTGTTGAAACAGTTCATTTGTTAGTTTTGTTATATGATTAACATATAATGCTTTTTTCTTGTTTTGTTTTTTGTATAAAAATGTTGCCTATTGAAGAATGAACCCAGACTTTGAGTGCTTGGGTCCATGATGCATTACAATGGGATAAATGCATAAGAAATACAGAAAATTAAGGCTTCTGCTGCAAAAGATGTATACATCATAACCTCAAGTAAATTGACTATTGTGCTTCTGTGTATCAAAATATATTTTACTAATGGTAAAACTCTTGTGAATTTTTACTTAAAGATAGCAACAACACTTTTAGTTATTACTACATAAATACTAAAAGTGAAAATTAAAATATTTTCTCACTGTTTAAGTGCTTAATAATATTTTTAGTGAAATCTATTATATTGTGAGATTAACATCAGACATATGAATTTCATCACAGTCTTGTGTGCTCAATTTCAAACTGCCACAGAATTAGAATCTGGTTTTCATCCAGTAACCTGTTATATTGTGAGATTAACATCAGACAATGAAACTTATTACTGTTAAGTTATCAGTTTCCAACTTCCACAAGTTTCAAATCTGGCTTGCATCCAGTATTCTGTTATATTGTGAAATTAATATCAAGCATATACATTTTATTACTGTTAAGCCTTCAGTTTCCAATGGCCACAGAATCTTTTGTCCTTTATGCACTACGAGTGTATTGTGCAAACATATTTCTTTAACAGCAACTAAAAGTGCTGGTTTCACCTTGAAAATTACCTCTTTAGGTGTTATAGACAGAAGCTAGTGTTGATGGATGGCATCCTGAACCATCTCAGTTTTACAAGCTCTCTTTACAGCATGGATTCCCAGCCATTTTCTCCTCATCCCACCCACTGAGATTCTTTTCACCCAAGTCATACAAGTCACGAGAGTTGGAGATGACAAGTCTCGCATATTTGGACCTGTCCTTGGCTTATCTTCATAACTTTGTAAATTGATTAATGACCTCTAAAGCCCCAAACCACAGCTTTTACAATAGTTAGAGAGCATTGAGTCCTCCCTCACAGATGTCAAATGCTATTGTTTTACAAGTTGAAGAATCTAGTTGAGGACATAGGTTTAATAGTTCTACTTCAATGCTGCAATGATTCCTTGAATGGATGAGATGGATCACATTCTTATCAGAAGATGTATGAATTATATTTTTTAATTGAGCAAGAATGTTGTCCTGGCTGAGTATTGTATCTTCAGATGGATTGTTGTTGTTTTGCTTCCTGAACTTCTCTGTCATGGAACCACTCACCTTATTAAATAGGCTGCTTGTCATTCTTCTTTATATTCACAAGGAGACTATTAATATGAATCTTTATGAAAACGTGACTTTAAGAAAGTATGTGTTGTAGGACATCATTTGGGCAAAACCAATGTTTCTCTGGGATCTTATAGCCTAAGAAAAATTTCTCAGCAGAGGTGAGAAAAACCTAGAAGCATGATATTTCCAAAATAGCTTAGTGTCTTCTGCATTGTTAATTTGATGTAGATTTATTTTCTCTGTTTTGATAAACTTGAGAGAACAAAGATGATAAAAATAACAACACAACTACCTGCAAATGATCACTAATTACAGACTTCCATCGTCTCCATAAGCTAGTAAAGCCCAAATTTTACTCCATGATGAATTATAATAATTTTAGCCAGCAAAATGGACATGTTGTTGAGTATATTTTCCTATAGTTTCTGCAAAAACCAGTAATAAACAACATTATACATCTGAGCAAGTCTTATACACTGCCTTCCAGCCTTAGCAATGTAAGCTAAAATCTTTTTTTTTTGGTTTTCCCTCAACTTGATAGCTACAGCTATGTAGTAAACCTCAACAACTACACACACCATCATATTAGCTTCAACTATTTAAGCAACTATAGTAACTGCTATAAAAACTTTAGGTGTAATGATGATAAATGAAGATAACACACCAGAAAAGCTAATTTAGCATGAAAGTTTTGCTATTTCGTATGTATATAAAATTATTTGATGCAAGCTTGTGAGATTTAGAGTATAATGGGAAGACGCAAATTTCATATTTATGATTTCACTCTGTATATTCATGGGGGATTTATATCTGAAACTTTAGATCAAAGTATACTAGTTTTTTTCAACAGTATAAAGTCAGCACTGCAGCCCTGTTGATTGGTTAAATGGGCATGGGGTTTGTCCATTGGACTGACCTCTTATTGAAGAAGGAATGTTGACTATACTTCTGAATTTACTACATGTGTCTACAAGAAATGTGGCATGCTTTTAGTAAAATTTACAAGTCTGTTGTACACAAAAAATGAGATGCATTACAAACGTATTTGTACTCAATATATTTCTGTGAATTGATGATATCAATCTGAATCAGACTCTGAC
Source organism: Limulus polyphemus (assembly GCF_000517525.1). Taxonomy (NCBI): domain Eukaryota; kingdom Metazoa; phylum Arthropoda; class Merostomata; order Xiphosura; family Limulidae; genus Limulus; species Limulus polyphemus. The sequence goes on along the minus strand of NW_013666726.1, from coordinate 210,655 downwards.
AAGTCAGATTGCAGAATAAAAATAACGTTTTTCTTTGTACAGTTTGTATATTGCATATGCATAACCTTCTCTGAAATTCATATCTACAGTTTTCTTCAGTGTCCCTGTATACTGTACCTCTCCCATTTTAAATCAGAAGTGTAGGGTAAAATAAATAGTTGTTAACTCTGAGATCAAATACACCGTGTTGAATGTTACTCTGGTGTTGAATGTTACTCTGTAAAAAGTTGTGACATGCACATTTTGACCCCCACATGTGCACATAGACTTAAAGAAACCTTGGAGACTTGCTTACTTGATTCAAAATGATTTCTTTTTGAACTCCTCTACATATGTTAAGTGGTACATATTTGGTCTAGCTAATTGATCATTTGTTTTTTCATCATGTAGCTTCACATTCTACATGTTATAAGTATTCCAGTTTGTTCTAGTTGATATTCATTTGTTTTTTCATGATAAGGCTTTAATTTCTACATGTTACAGGTGTTTAATGTGTTATAGTTGATAATAATTTGTTTTTTCATGATAAGGCTTTAAGTTCTACATGTTACAGGTGTTTCATGTGTTATAGTTGATAGTCATTTGTTTTTTCATGATAAGGCTTTAATTCTACATGTTACAGATGTTTAATGTGTTATAGTTGATAATCATTTGTTTTTTCATGATAAGGCTTTAATTCTACATGTTACAGATGTTTAATGTGTTATAGTTGATAATCATTTG
>NW_013666726.1:203547-209052 GCF_000517525.1 Limulus polyphemus | reverse complement strand
TTAGGTGTCTATTTACTTGTGACCACTCAGTGTAGTTATTCGTTTGGCAAAAAATGTTCTGTGTTATATCGAAACACTTAAATGCTATGCAATATATTGTTAGTCTGCAAAACGGTTAGAGCATTGTTAAAATAATACAGTTATAATAATTGCAGGTGCCTATTTGAAAGGCATTTGGCTTTTAGAACAGAAATGTAAGTCGTGAATATTTGCAATATGAAATTTACAAGCATTCATGTACACAATACTAGTATAGTAAATATACATGTAGGGCACATCAAAGTTACAACGATTGCACATTTTTTCTGTAATACTGAAATTACCATTGTCCTTATCTGAATATACACGTTTCATAATTGTGTTGGTCCCAATCATCGGGACCATCACTATCCTCTTCTGAATCAACTTCTATGCTTTCCTTATTCTCATTAATCAACTGATCGTTCTGGTTTGTACAATGTTGCATGAGGCACACATCTGTGCATTTCAGTTTACTGTCAAGACACAGGCAGGTACAAAACTTGCATTGTTTCCCGCATGTACAGAAAGAAGGTACATAACAGCTTGAGGTGCAGGTGGAACGTCAAACTAGTCTACTGCAAGGAACATTTTGTCATCCACAGTTTCCAAGCATTATCCATTGCCAACTGATTATGAAACTTCTGGTTGGCTTTCCAAATACCATTTCCAGATAGTGCTTGATAGTTCACTCGAAGACTGTTTTATCAAGGAGGATGAACATGGTGGTTAATGCCCAGGATTCCACATATCTTTTCTTGGCGCAAAAGAGAGCATACCATAACTCATTTACTTGAGTGATTAAACACTTTTTTGTTGTACATAAAAATAGTTAACTCATGATGTATATCAAACAGACTTGCCTTTAGCTCCCATTCGTCTCAAAATTTATGAAAAACATCACACAACCATATGTTTATTTTGAGGAGTTTAAGTCCAGAAACCTTCCAATAACCCACAAAAGCACTAGTGGTGTCACAGCCATTGTAGACCTCTGTACCTAGCAGAGTTCTGCAGACTTGGCTGCTCATGGCTCTTGAAAGGTTGATGTATTTGATTCGATTTTGCGTGCAAATTTTCAAATATAATTTATTACAGGAGGGTTGATGACAGTTTGCTACACATAATACAAACACATCGAACACAACCAGTGCCGTTTTATATCCAGATGCTGTAGCATGCGAAATATGAAGAAGCTACGTGCTTGCTTCCTCCTGTGTTGATATCAAGTGCTCACAGTTTCAAGCAATCATCCTCAAGAGTAACAAAGACATGCTCTTGTGTCTCATTTCTCCACTCGTTTACCATGCATTTGATGAGAGTTTTTTTTCTTTTCGTGGAGTTTGAAAGCAACTTCCTCCACTGACCGGGTGCAATTTCCTTGAAATGTATTCCTACGAGTACTCTCAATATTTTCGATAGAATCATCCTTGAATACATCAAAAACTACATTTACTTCGTGTGCGTGAGATCCTTAAGCTATATTCACTGTCAGAGTACAGACCAGTTTATCGTAAAACGTCTTATGATTTCCTCAGTCATGTTTGGCAAAACTACTAAATGAAAGCAATTGCAAAAGACAGTTTAAGTGGGATTTTTTACTGGACTGTGATAGTTGCATGTCTTAATGATAACTACTAGCATTTCTTAAAACAAAAACATTTCTGGTACATTATGCATATTTTGAAAAAAAATAGGTAATAAAAATAATTATTTGAAAATTCATGGTTATTTATATTTAACCTTGACCTTGAAAAGTGGCCTTGGCCTTAAATTTTCGAGATCTCAATCACTAATTAATTGCAATTGCCTAATACGTTTAATGATATATTACAACCTTGGTTTTATATTACAATGATATCTATTTGGTTATGTATTACTATTTTCTGGCAAATTAAGCATCTGATGAAAACAGCTTTTGTTCTGCTTTTCGTCAGCATTAACATAGTTTAATCACTTAGATTCTTAGAAAATACTACTAAAATGTAAAAATGACTTTTTCATGTGCTTTACGCATATTTTGAAGAAACTGAAGCAAAAGTAAGCAAACATTACTTTAAAATTACGTTTTTTTATATATTTATCCTTAACCTTGAATCACCAAGGTCATATCACCAATCGATTTCCCATATCATTCTTTATTTCTGTATCTTTTTTAGATGCTTTGATGGAGTAGGATTACACGTTTAATAATTTCTATGAAAATCCTGACTTTGTTAACATGACAATGCCATAACTTCTAACAGCTACTCTTTTGAGGCGTTTATCATACAGCGACGTAAATATAGGTTATGAGCTTTTTTTTAAAAAAAAATGTGATAGCCTTTTCCCGCCTGATGGCTTAAATTCTAGGTCCTAGCTCATTGACTATCTTTGTTTGTTAATGTAAGAATAACGATTCTGTTTTCATTCATTCACTTCTGTTTGTTATTTTTTTCCTTCAGTGCTGTGTATTTTATATGTTCTCAACTTAAGTATCACAGAATCTTCTGTGTATCGTGAATAGCTGATACCGTATTGGGCCGAGCACAGATAGCCATTTGTGCTCAAACTAAACAAAAACTAAATGTGAATGCTAGAAATACATCTGCGATATCTTTTCTAGTAAAAAAAATGATGTAAAATATAATTATTCGGGTCAATAGGCTGAAAACGAAAAGGTTTGTGAAGAGATCAAAGTTGAAAGCGAATCAAACTTATCAAAAGTTTGCCTTTCTTCAGAAGGAGAGAACTAGCCAAAATTCCGCTACCTGCTTTGATGCAGTGGAGGCCAAGATATAATGTAAATCAAAGAAAAAAAAGAAACTAAATCAATGGGAAATAAACAGTTTAAAGACTTTCTTACACGTGAAGTTAAATTCAGTTTATTTTTGAGGAAATAAATGATCATACGTTTAAAAATCATAAGTGTTTCATGTACTTATTGTGGCAAGATCTTTAAATCATTATTTAAAGGTTTGCTGTCACATATACAGAGAATTTCAAATTATTAATTTTAAACTGGTATATAGTATTTTGTAAGCAGCTCATAATAGCACTGAATTCATCAACAAAAGTGGCCATCTTGTTATGTTAATAGCACACTGGAGTAAGTTTGATGATAATGGCAACTTCCTTATTTAATATACAGATGCTAAAATTGGAGGATCACGGAAAATACATTAAAATTCCAGTCGACTTTCTAACAGACCTTTCCCTGTGTTTTGGAAAAAACAAAATCATTTTCTAGAATAAATGTTACAAGGAACTTAATCTAAAAACATAGTTAGTTACGGATGTGCAAGTAACTACATTTAAAAACAAAAAACTATTGTTACGACAGCGGAAGTCACGTGATTCTGGGAGCATGCGTGACTGAGTTTATCGGGGAGGCCCGAGTGTGTTCGAGACGCCCCCTTTGTTAGTATATAAGCCTGGCAGAGAAAGCCAGCTGATGATGAATGTATGGTTAAGCGAACAATATTCACGGTGAGTTTCGGGCAATTTACGATTCTGTTTCGAGCTAGTGTGTGTTTTGCACTCGTAGATAGCATAATTATCGAGATTGTGAATCGCTGTAATTTATAGCGTGTATTATAGAAGTTGTTAAGTTTAAAGTCATGAGAAACGTACTGACTGTGGAATTACTGTGTACTGAACGTTTGTATGAGAAAGAATAAACTGGTTTAATCAAGAAAGGACTTGTCTCACTGAAGTTCCTCAGAAAGAATTTCTACCGAAAATTAACAAACAAGCTGATGCGTAACACCACACGTTTCGTAAAGTCTACCGAGCAACGGCATGTTGGTAAGCTTTGAATAGAAGATCACGGCAGTTCGAACCTATCGTGTTACAAGAACAACACTGATATTACGGCAATACCAAAGAAGACAACAAAAACTAAGGTTTTTAATTATACTGGGATTTAATTGGACAATCTACACGTTTAAAGAAAAGAAATAACCTATATCCATTGAAAATTTTATATTTCCTAAAAGTTTTACCTTAGGCTTTATCAAGAGGTAGGCACCCTACAGAACACAAGCCAGGTTTTAGCATATTGACTTTTCACTGGATACTGGCTTACTTTTCATTAAACATGTTTATACTACATTACGCACTACACTGCCTGAATCTGGATGTTGTTGATTTATTTATTTTTAGCTGCGGCTCATAAAACGGCTCTGAGTTTTTTGTTTTTTTTTTGTGTTTTTTTCAGGTACAAATTCTTGGCTCATAGTTCTGTTACCTCTTGACCCATTTAAGATGTAGTTATAGTTTTGGACTCAGGAAGTCAAAACCTTTTCGTTGATGTATTTGACCACACCCAAGGTCTCATTGATTAATGTACTCTAATCCTACCTAAAATTATTTCAATTTGAGGGTAGGATGACACAGATCGTGATGAGTAATAAAATCGAATCGGGTATATGCACACCCTACGTTTGATATTGCTGACGCACAAAAATATAGCTAACAAAAAGGAAAACAAGCTGGAATTCTCAACACTCGCGGCACTTGAAATTCTTTTAGGCAGGATTAAAGTAAATTAATCTATGCCCCCTTCCTGGAAAATAAGAACACATGATTCTTTCTTTATTCATCCAACATATGTATATGAATTTATAAGTTTTTTTATTCACTTCACAATTTCTCACTAATTATTACACTTAATTTTTAATTAAAAGTCCCCAGGTTTGTCAGCAGCTTTACTTAAAATCTCTAGATACCTACTCTGTATCTAAACATTGAAAAACATTACTACCATGGTGGCTTCTTGGATATTGGACTGGAAATTCTCATTCAGGTCATCAAAGAGACTGGCATGGTCTTGCCGACCTTCCCTGAGCCCTGACACAGTGTGATCGGGGGCAACCTGTTGCCACCTGTCAGTAATACAGGCAGCAGGTTATCAAAAAAGACTGGCACAGTCTTGCAAACATCCTATGAAACAGTGTGGTCTGGATCAACCCACTGCTGGTATCATACACAGAGAAGTATCAACGTCATAAGTGCCGATACGACAACGTTGTGTTATGGGTTAAGTCATATGTAATAGGCCTATTACCAGCAAGTTACTTCAATTCGGGAGAGACATCATACTGATAAGCTGTGGGTTTATTTTGTTGGAAGACATAAGATCATAAGGTAAGAAACACCCAAGCTACTTCTGTAAAATGTACTAAGCTTTTCAAGTCTGCATTATGGCTTAAACTAAACTTACAAATGTTAAACCCATCAAATCTGACTGTGGGAGCTTGCCTATTCTCTTGACTGTAATGGCAAAACTTTGAAGGCGGGTTCATTGTCTCTTGATGATGACTTTGCCCCCTCCCCCCGGATAAATTTCTACAGTCGTCCATGAGGGTATAGTGGCATTATTTTTTATAAAGAAATTATCGCAGATTATATTGTAACAACAGAGTAGAAAAATATAATTCGTCTCATCAATTATGTTCTAAAGTATCTGAACCACCCTATGTGGACTTTGCAAAAAAAGAAATGATT
>NW_013666726.1:197139-203060 GCF_000517525.1 Limulus polyphemus | reverse complement strand
GCCCATCATTATATATAAACCTGACATTTGCCAGCCAGCCATGCTCTACAGTGGTAAGCAGCAGTAGACGTAAACAACAACAGGCAAACTAGGCCTATATATGCACAGCTGCACTGGTGGCAAAAATATTGTAGAGATCCCAACCCCACTATATAACCATGTTCACTGACTTTGATAAATGGATAGAGAGAGAGGTGAGTGACTTGGGTTTAAAGATGGCGATCTATGAGAGTTTATTAAACATCAACAAGACCTAGAGAGTAAAGAGTGTGGGCAGTTCTAAGAGGAAGAAAGACTAAAAGAAGAAAAGGAGAGACTGGAAATAGAGAGAATAAGAGTAAAAATTAAGAAATAAGGAAAGGAGAGAAAAAAGACCGTAAATAGAGAAAGTAAGAGCACAAACTGAGATTGCTAAGCTCACCCATCAGAAAGATGAAGGACTCAAAAATGACTATGAGGTCAGGCCACGTTTGATGAACATAAAGATGACATAGATGCTTTCCTGGAGAGGTATGAAAGATTTTCCCAAAGTCAAAACTTGGACAGAGGCAACTGGGCAGCCTGTCACAACCCACTTCTCACAGGAAAAGTCCTAAACATGCATATGGGCATGACATCAGAAGATGCTATGGACTATGACAAGTTAAAAGTGGTCTTGCTGAAATGCTATGAGCTTACTGAGGAAGGTTTTTGCTGGAAGTTTAGGGAAGCCAAACCTGACACTGGATAAACTGTATTTCAGTTTGTGGCATGTTTACGGTGATACTTCACAAGGTGGACTGACATAGCTAAGTGTGAAGATAGGTTTGCGGGACTGCCAGATCTACTAATACGTGAACAGTTCATGATCATGTGCTCTACTAACATGTCACTGTTCTTAAAAGAGAAGAGCACCAAAAGACGTGGATGAGATGATCAAGCTGGCAGAAGAGTATCTGGAAGTAAATGGAGTATAACTGGCAAGTCCAAGAATTACCAGTCAAAATCGAAACCAGGGGCGGTAGACCAGAAACAGGAAGCTACCAAAGGTGAAAAGAAGTTAACAGACAAAAGGGAGAAGAGATGCTACGCTTGTTATAAAATGGAACACTGTAAATGAGTGCAAGTCTGTCATCAACAAGCAACAGCAAAAATATCAGCATAAAGCAGCTGGAGCTACCTACATTGGTGCTGGCAAGAAACAAGAAAAGAGTGACTGTCACAATGGATGCTGCTGCCAGAAGAAACAGAATAGAGACAACCCTATCAGATTCAACTCATGAAGGAAGTGCTATTTACAGTATTAAACATTGCATAACTGGTGGTCAGCTCAAGTTAGCAAATGGATCAATAGTACCAGTAGTGATTGGATCAAAAGACAAACATTGAAAGGTACCAACAAATCACAACATGCCAGTAGGTGAAGACTATGACTGTGTCAGGGACAAGAAAGTGAAAAAGGTTCCAATAGGAAGGATAAAGCTGGACACTCCATACTACATGGGAGACCTTGAGGCCATGTGTATGAAGACACCCATACATGGTTGGCAATATAATAGGCAGTAGAAGTTTGAAGGAACATAAAACAGAAAGAAGACTGATGAGGCATCTGCAGTCACCCCAAGAGCTCAGGAAAAGAAAAACAAGCAAGACATCAAGCCCCTGCAAGGCTCAAACGGTAATATCCCGAATGTGGAGTACACAACAAAGGGAAAAGGGACTTACAGGATAGATGACTAGAAGGGAGTGCCATAAAAGATCTATCAAGGCAATTATACTGGGGAAGTTAAACAGATAATAATACCAACAGAATACTGGACTCAAGTGATGAAGTTAACTCATGAATCAATTGTGGGAGGACACCTAGGAGCAAAGAAGATAGCAGGCAGAATCACCAGAAACTTCCAGGTGTCGTAGGAGATGTGATCAGAATCTGCAGGTCATGGGACATCTGCCAAAAGACAATACCTAGAGGGAAGGTAGCCAAGGTGCCCTGGATGAGATGCCTCTCATAGAAGAGCCATTCAGCAGAGTAGCTGTGGACTTGATTGGACCACTAGCACCTGTATATGACAAAGGTAACTACTACATGCTGACAGTAGTCGACTATGCAACATGTTACACAGAAGCCATAGTTTGCCAAAGATAGAGAGAGAGAGAGTATCAGAAGTGTTTTGCTGAGTAGGCTTTTCAAAAGAAATCGTGGGTGACAGAGGGGACCCAATTTACATCAGAACTGATGCAAGAGGTGTGCAGACTCCTCAGCACTAAGCAGCTCTTTACCACCACATACAACCTCAGATATAATGTACTTTGTAATAGAGTAAACAGTGTCTTAAAGGGCATTCTGAAGAAGATGTACCAGGAGAAACCACGTGACTGGGACAAATATCTGCGGCAGTATTATTTGTTTACCGAGAAATATCACAAGCAAGTACAAGTTTTTACCGTTTGAGTTACTGTACAGAAGAACAGCATGAAGTCCGATGCATATATCAAAAGAACTGTGGACAGGATTAGAAGAGTCAGAAGTGAGGAACGCATACAAGTACATTTTAGACCTTAGAAACCGACTGTGGAAGACTTGTCAACTTATTCGAGAGAGCTTGTATGTTGATCAAGGCAGTCAGAAGCATTCTATGACAAGAATACCAAGGATCAATGTTTCATGGTTGGACAGAAGATCTTGGTTCTGCTACCCACTGACAACAAAAAACTCACCCTGCAGTGGAAGGGACCTTTTTAATTGTAGGAAGTGGTCATTAGAATGGACTATAGAGTGAAAGTGGATGGGAAGACCAAGATCTGCCATTCCAATCTGTTGAAGAGGTACTTTGAGAGGGAATAAGACTGAATGGGTGCAGCTATTAAAGCACAAATTGACATTGACTGTCATAGATGCAGAACCTGAAGACAACAATTTTGTCATAGAAGATGAAGACCTATCAAACATAAGACTGCTGGATGTAGATGAGAGATATAAATAGACCAAGCAAGACAGGCCTTGTGCATCATACGATTGAGACCACGACCAAGAATCCAGTCAAGGTGAAGCCCTACCAGATGCCCTGTGCAATGAGAGACCTGATCAAACAGGAAGTCAAGGTAATGTTAGAAGCTGGAATCATTGAGCCTTCAAAGTCGACCTACTGGGTCGTAATCGTGAAGAAGAGAGATGGCTCAAAAACCTTTACATAGACTTTCAGAAGCTGAACCTTATGATGAAGTTCTGCTTCGAACCTATGGACAACCCATAGGTTATCATGGCAAAACTAGACAGGGCCATGTTCTTTCCGAAGATCAACTTCAGTAAAGGTTACTGGCAGCTCCCGATGAAGACAAGGTCTAAAGAGAAGACAACGTTTGTGACCCAAGATAGATGCTACCAGTTCAAGAGAAGGCTATTTGGATTAGTCAACTCAGAAGCGACATTCAACCACATGATGAGAAAGATGTTGCTCAAAATCACCAACATCGAGCATTATGTGGATGACATTCTGACCCATACAGGCAGATGGGAAGATCACCTGAAGAAACTCAAAGAGCTGTTCAGATGAGTGAGGGCAGCCAGTCTGACCATCTAAGTGATATATTAGTTATTCTGTGCTGGAATTTCTTGGACACAAGATGAGCGACAAACAAATAGTCATGGAAGAGGAGAAGCTAACCTACATAAACGATGCACCAGTCTGACGACTAAGTAGTAAGTCAGATCTTTCCTGGGGTGAGTGGGATACTATAGGAAGCTCATCCCAAACTATGCTAAAGTCGCTGCACCACTGACTTATCTGACCAAGAAAGGCCAACCTAATCAGTTGAAGTGGGAACAACCACGACAGATGGTATTCATGAAGTTGAAGAACATGTTAGGAAGTTTGCCAATCCATAGAATGCCAGACGTCAACAAACCATTCATATTTCAGGCTGATGCATCAGACGTTGGATTGGAGCAGCATTTCTGCAAGAAGTATGAAGATGGACTTTTTTAAATTTCAAAAACAGCTAAAATGGGATAGAAAAAAATGCATCATCTAAAAACCAACGTTTCGCCACTATTAACGTGGCATCATCAGGCACTCAGCACAATTGTATGAAGATGGACTATTTCCATTAATGTAAAAAGCTGTAAAGTAGTGAGAAGAACAACTCTGTGATTGAACAAGAGTATCTGATCATCATATTTGTCATCCAGAAATTCCAGAACTACCTCTATGGGAAATCATTCATCATCCAGACGGACAGTCAGCCACTTGCATACATCTAGAGGTGCAAAATCGGCAGTGCGAGGATCATAAGGTGAGCGTTGTACCTCCAGAACTATAGGTTCCACATTGAGGCCAGCAAGGGGACTGCAACTGTTGGTGCAGACTGTATAAGTAGACTTTGTGCATGAATTGAAAACAGTCTTTGTATATACTATTTAAAATATTGTAAATATTTTTCTTGAAGAGGGACTTATTGTTAGATATACACAACTGTTTTAATTTAAGTGTAGTGCAAGTGTTAAATTTAGTTATTATTGGAAGCGATAGTTTATCGCAGGTTTGTTTAGGTAACTGTGCGAAGCATACGTTGCGTAGTCCAAATGTCGTAAATTGGCGTTTGTTGTATTATTTCGTCATGTAGCTAATACCTTCTAAGTTTTTCTCGAGTTGCGCTATTTATAAATACGCGTCCAAAATCTAGTTCAAGTTAGATGAGTGAGAGCTATAGTCATATAGATCTAGACTATGTGTTTGTAAATGTAACCATAAAAAGTGTATAGTGGCGCTTTTTTAAGTGAAATTATCGCAGATTGTATTGTAACAACAGAATAGAGAAGAATAATTGGTCTTGTCAATTGTGTTCTAAAGTAATTGAACCAGCCTGTGTTGACTTTGACGAAAAGAGACGATTATTTAAAGCTCTGGATACATCAGTGGTAATTACCTGTGTAACGAACATTTGTATATATGTTTGATACATTTTTAATATATTTTTTTCAGAACAAGTGGACTATATGCTATTTGTTTATTGTTGAAATTTATCGCCAACAAGTCACAGATACCTACTGTAAAGAATCCTGCCCATCCATATATAAAAACCTGACAATTTCTTTAATGAGAGGTAAACAGCACGTACACATAGGGAAATATTTCCTTTGGTTAATGTCTTGGGCTTCTGCTGTAATAGCTTCTTTAATTTTTTCTCATTTTGATGTCGCAGATTTTATCAATTATTTTTACACACTTAAGGTAAACGTTGTGGTTTTTCTCTAGGACATGTAATTCAATATTAAAATCAAATATCTATCAATGTAGATGTCTCTTTGATGTTCTTTCATTCTAATGTTGACAGGATGTTTGATTTTTCTGATATATTATTTTCTCGCATACACATGTTATATGCTACGTTTTTCAGTTGAGGAGTCGGATGTTGTGGCTTAATTTTATAGGTTTTTATTTGTTCTCTAAGTCCTGATAAATATGGTATGACAATCCTATGTTTAACCATCCTGTGTCTGACTATCCTGTGATTGACTATTTTGTGTTTAACCATCTTATGTTTGACCATACTGCGTTTGACCACCTTGTGTTTAACCATCCTGTATTTAATCATCTTGTGTTTGGCCATTCTGTATTTAACGTCATGATGAATAGGTGTTCTTCTTTGTGATTAAGAGTCCATCAATGATCTGTTTTAGTGTTTTTTGAGAATAGTTATTGTCAATAAAACTCTGTGGAAATTGTTCAAGTTCAGGTTCTATGTAATTGTATTCCTTTGACTTCACATTCTAAAGTTTAAAGACACTGTATTATACCGATACAAGATGACTTGATTTGAAATTTAAATATTTGTTTGTATGAGTTGCTTTCCGATACACAGTAATTATTAGTTTCTGGTCAGTGGTGTTATTCTGTATCAGTATGTCCAGAAAAGAGGCCCCCCAGTAGCACAGCGGT
>NW_013666726.1:190792-196439 GCF_000517525.1 Limulus polyphemus | reverse complement strand
ACTTCTAATGTAAAATAGTGTTTATTATTTAAGGAGCTTTTCAAAGTGTTATTTGTCTCTACTTCTAATGTAAAATAGTGTTTATTATTTAAGGAGCTTTTCAAAGTGTTATTTGTCTCTACTTCTAATGTAAAATAGTGTTTATTATTTAAGGAGCTTTTCAAAGTGTTATTTGTCTCTACTTCTAATGTAAAATAGTGTTTATTATTTAAGGAGCTTTTCTTATTCATTCGTAAATAAAACTCTTTTCTGTTCAACATACTCTTCAAAAAAGATCATGTTGAACATGGCTAGATATTTTTCTTGAAGACGTCATAGCAACAAATACATGTAGGGATTTCTAGCATAGAAACAATAGATCAAATTGAGATCATGAAAAAAACTAGTACAATTAAATTGTTCGGTTAAGAAAATTTAACAAAGCGTTTAGTAGCAAAATAATCTGAAAGCTCTTTTATAACATAAATGTGGAACTAGATCCCATATTCTGTTTGTAGTTAATCATAACGCTGCACAATGGGCTATCTGTGTTGTGCCCACTGCCGGTATAAAAATCTGGATTTAGCGGTATAAGCTGAGGGACTCCATATTCCGAGAAACAAAAATATCAAATCGAGAGATATTGGTTTATTAATTCACAATTTGTAGGCAATGTATATAATGTCTTGAACAGCAAGAAAATCACCTTTTTTTAGATAAGTGGATAACTTTTGCACAGGCCATTTCTGTCTTCTTCAATGCAAATAAGGCCTGACATGGCCTGATGATTAAGACGCTCGACTCGCAAGTTGAGGGTCGCTTGTTCGAATCCCCATCATCGAAGATGCTCCCCCTATTACCTATGAGGGTGTTATAATGTGACGGTAATCCCACTATTTGTTGGTAAAAGAGTAACTCAAGAGTTGGCGGTGGATGGTGTTAACCAGCTGCCTTCCCTCTAGTTTATTACTACTAAATTGTGAATGGCTAACTCAGATAGATCTCGGGTAGTTTTACCCGATATTCAAAACAAACCAATCAATCAATGTAAATATAAGTTTAGGCACGACAAGATACCAGTATGAAAAGTATAAGCTCGCTTTCATGTAAAGATGGAAATTTAAATTAATGTTTGTCAAGTGTTTATATATGTGTTAATTACTAAGTGTGTTCATTTAAATTATTTGTCTGAAACACGAAATAAGGCGTGACCAACTGCACTGCTTACTATTTACTACGTTTGCTAATATTAACAGATGATCCTAAAATAGAAATATTTATTTAATTTTTAGCAAACAAAATCACTGCCAAGAGTGTGTTTCAAAACAGCCTCTTTTTGTAGGAAAACAGTCACTAAAATGTAAAGTATTATGTAAAACTAGTTTCTAAGCAATTTTAAGCTAGGAAAAGTGTTCCATAAATGCTTATTTTATGCTTAGTTCTACGGCCAGCTGGAATGAGGTTATGGAACGCTTCACTCCTACCTCGACTAAGTTGATCTGGAAGATTCTTCAGCAAATCTCTCTGCCTGAGGAACGGCTGATATGCGGGTCTCTCAGATATGACGAAATATTTATTAATACACATTGTGTTGCTTGTTGTCTTTACAGGAGAAGAAAATCAGCACACACTACATGTAAGAACTTTTAATAGTATTAGTAACAATAATACTAGAAGTGACCCGTGAGTATCGCTCCTCGGAGTAAAAGGCTGGGATCGATGCCTTAAATCTATAACATCGCGGACCTCAATACTCGTTGCACCCTTCAGGGTGAACTTGTGGGGACGCACCACTTGGTCATTAAGGATGAAATAAGTATGATTACCTGGTTTGATGAGGCTGGTGTTGTACAAGTCTTCACTCTTCCTTGCTGTCAAAGGGGAAAGTGATTACCTGGTTTGATGAGGCTGGTGTTGTACAAGTCTTCACTCTTCCTTGCTGTCAAAGGGGAAAGGGAAAAAACTGAAAAGAGAAAAACACTTATCACTTACGCATAAATTGAGTGATTATTATCGTTGAATAGTCACTGTGTTGCTTTCGGTCCATATCCAATGGACATAATCCGAGTTCGTAATCACGCATAACACTGAAATACTTATAACTAGAGTGTTAGGACTTAAGATCGAAGGCCTTGCCAATGGTCTGAAAAATACAGTTCTTCGGGATCCACTGTTTGGAGAACCCATCGTTCCTGGGTCGTATGCGATCAGTTCTCAGACGTATTCGGACAGCTTTCCTGATCTTCTTCAGGATATCGCAGACATCTCGTGTACTCTGGAATAGTCCTCTGCACCTAGAAACCCAGATATGCGCTTTAAAGTCCCCTAGTAAGTACAGAAATAAAAAAACCCACAAAAAACAAAATTTGGTTACAGGAACAGGGCGAAGAACAGAACCGTACCATAAACGATGTATTTGATGCCAAAAGTGAATTTCCTCCAGAGGGCTTCAGAAGTAGTACAGTCATACATAGCATGACATACAGTTTCAACACAGGAGCAAAAAGTAGAAATATTTATTGTCATGATTTTAAATCTATTTAACCTACTTCTTGCTGGAACTATTTCGTGGGCAATTGTCCAGACTAATTCGCGTCGGGGCGCTTCAAAGCGTCTGGAAGTTAACCTGTCCCAAACTTTATTCCAGTCTATTGTTGGGTAATTTGAGTGGACTTTTGTGTGGCATTCGGTTGTATATTTCAGTCGTTTTCACTTGATCTTAGCTTTTGTTGTTATTATTATTTATAGTCGGTATCAGGTTTTCGAGGTGAATTTAAGGTAGTTTGGTATGGTTATTGCATTTAGAGGTTTAACTGAACTGTTGAATATCCTATTGTGGTGTCCTATGAAGTAAGTTATAAAACATACTTCGAGATGATCTGACTGAAGGTGTGCTCATATGAACTGTGTCCAGATTTCAGTTAAGTGTTTACTTAAACCAGTCATACCTAAACCACCTTTTTTTCAGGTGGTAAGTTAATGAATTCTCTTATAATTAGTTCGGGTTTGTTAGACCAGATATATTTATGCAGTTTTTGTTTGTTTGTTGTTGTTTATATCTTTTATTGTTGTTATTGGCCGCGGATAAACTTGACCTACGTATTTAGAGAGGGCTACTTGTTTAATTGCTTGGGCTTTAGCGAGAAAGGAGATTTACCTCCGTTTCCAATTTTCTATTATTTCGCTTATTTTTCTGAGATAATAGATTTCAGTCATATTCCGTGTGATTTTGAGCACTGTAATAGATACCTAGTATTTTAACTAGGGTTTGTGCCCGCACAGATCTTTATTTTTGTATTACTGCTGCTGTTCAATCAAAAACTGTAGGACTTATTCCAATTTACTTTTGCACCTCTAACTACACTGTATTCAATAACTATCTTCAGACTATGTTTAATAGACTAGGACGTGTTTAACGTTAGTGTGACATCGTCTGCATGAGCAGCGACTTTTTGCTCTAAACCTGGCGGAGATAATCTTGGATGTTCTGGCATTGATTTATAAAGGAGAGTAAGGCATCAATTACCAGGAGAAAAAAGACCAAGGACAGCCATGTCTTACGCCAGAGCTGACTGGAATTACCCTGGATATTTGACAATTGACATTTGCATTTATGTTCGTGTATATTGTTATTATCCAGTTAAGTATGTTTCAGGAAAATTGTATTTCTTTAGGGCGAACAGGAAAAAATCGTGATTGACACGGTCAAATGTTTCCTCCTGGTCGATCGCTATAATACTGGCTTGGAATTCACTACTTTTACTGATATGTATTATGTCTCTGATGAGGTTAGTGTTACTGTATGTTTCTGTTAGGGATAATACATTTTCATGTATTAATTACTAAGTTTTCAATGACTGTCTTTATTCTATTACTGATGCATTTTGTTAAAATGTTATAATCTGTTTTACATAAGGCTATTGTTTTGTAGTTTTTAGACTTGAGGTTGGTTCGTCTTTTATATTACGTAGGGTGATTATACCAGTCTTAAATGAGGGGTCAGTTTGTGTTCATTTAAGCACTGATTGAGTTTTAGGATGGACTTTTCACTTATTATTTGCCAGAATGTTTTTAAAATTCGGCCAGAAGGCCTGGTAATTTGTTATTTTTCCCAGAGGCGACCGCCTTCCAACATTCTTGAGTTGAGAAGGCTCCAGTTAGTATTGAACTGAGGTTTGTGTTTAGTTTACTTATATGTTATGTGATTTGATGCCATTTTTGGTGTATTTATTTGTGCTGTCGTTTCAGTATTTTCTAGAAGAGAGACATTGTCCCTGCCCTCGATGTATTTTACTTGATCAGTATCTGTTGTGGCAGAATACAGAATAACAGAAAACATGCTCAATCTAACTGGTTTGTTTGTTCTATTCCATTTTGGGCTGATATACCACTGATGTGAGAATTTTTTTCTTTTAGTTATTTGTAGATAGCATCTGAAAATGTTTTCCTCACTGGTTAATGTATTGGCTACGATTTGGAATCCAAAACGTTCGTTTTTTTGTTTGTTTGTTTGTTGCTGTTGTAGGATTCATTTAATTCGGCTTCTATTATTGATATTGATTCAATTGATTTGAGGTGGTTTACTGCTGTTCTTGTGAGGGGAGTTAGTGTTCTTTCTTCGAAATCTATTACTTTATTTCTTTTATTTGTTGAGCTTTACCTGTCTGTTTATTGAGGGTTTTCAGTTGTTCCCACCAGTCTGACTTTGGATTGTTGGTGTTGGCTTAGGAGATTAAACGTTTATTTATTTGTGCTGTATTTTCGAGATGAGAGACATTGATTTTTCCAATGCCCTCGATCTATTTTACTAAACGTGTATTTATTTGTGCTGTTGTTTCAGTATTTTCTAGAAGAGAAACATTGTCCCTGCCCTCGCTCTATTTTACTTGGGTGTGTTAACTCTAAACATGATGATAAGTATAATGGTATTTAGTGCCACTTGGGCCTACCCAGGTATATCACTGGTGACGTAGATCCTGTCAATCCTGACCCACTACTACTCCAATAAATCATTCCAGGGTCGAACCCTTGAATTTGACACAAGACATCAGCTAAATCGAAGTTATCGATCCCTCGTTCGAACCAAGTTACTGTTTCATCTCTACTTAAATTTCCATTACTTTTATCGAGAAGAGGGTCTATAACACAATTAAAATATCCACCTATGATAATATTATAGGTTCAGAAAAGGTAGTCTTCTAGGATCCTAAAAAACTGTTTTGGATGTCTCTTAGTGTGATTCTTCTGTTGTTTAATTCTATATCTAACGAGCACAGGTGGTCGTACTCGTCATGTCTGAAGGACTTACATTTACCAGTGATTTTTGGATAGATTGTTATTCATGTACCTCCTTTCCTAGGGTAGGTAAAACTCCAATAGGATTTGTTCCAAACTTTTAAACAAAATTCCGAATGTCTTTTAAACTGTCTGTATGTGTTTCCTGTAGGAATAGGATATCTGTACTATGTTTATCAATATAATCTATTAT
The DNA here is from genome assembly GCF_000517525.1 of Limulus polyphemus. NCBI lineage: Eukaryota > Metazoa > Arthropoda > Merostomata > Xiphosura > Limulidae > Limulus > Limulus polyphemus. The sequence continues at coordinate 190,972 of NW_013666726.1, read as the reverse complement.
TAATTTTTGTTTCGTTTCTTTTTTAAAACCTTTTGTGTTTGAAGTTAATATTTTGAGAGTCATATTGGCAGCAAACTTATTGGAGAGCAAACTTTCTAAAAATTACCTTACTGATAAGCAGCTCGCCTGCATTATGAGGATTATTATTGATGTGTTTTTTTTCTCAATATTTCCCTTTTG
>NW_013666726.1:183437-189895 GCF_000517525.1 Limulus polyphemus | reverse complement strand
GTGGTGGACAGAGCGCAGATATAGGTCCAAGATATTTATCATTAAATTAAATTTAAGAAGAAAAAACTAAAACACCTGTAACTCATTACAAGTTAAAGCTTTTATTTCTGAACATTCTTTAAGAAAATAATAAAATCTTTGTTCAATAAACTTAAACTAGCATCTCGTCACTATTTTTCTCTGCTTTATCAATCGTCATCTTGACTGTTATTTTCACTTTTCGTGAACTTCAGAATGATCCTTCTTTCTTTTTAATATTTAATACTCATATAAGACTGGTATTTTCATTGATTAATCTCTTTATATTATATTCATCAATGCATGAACAGGTGAGCCTGAACTGTCTATTTCACAATACTAACAACACACACATAGGGTTTTTTCTTGTGAAATTGGCTTTCTTTCCACGAAAATTAGTCACCAATGTATACCAGTATATGTCTAGAGCTACTAAAGTTATTTTCCTTATTCACGAGCTTTGTAGTTATTGGCTCGGCATGTACTTTACCTTGGATCACGTACTTATTAGACCATTGGGTTTCCCAAGGTCTGTGATTGAAGGTTGAGGAATAGAAAGAGCGAAAGGAAATACCAACATAATTAGAAACTTTGTTCTACTTGACTACATTTAAATTTCGAATTTAATGTACACGTGTGTATTATAATACAAAGTCAAACTCTGTTTCTGTTGTTGTTGACAATAGAAATCTGTTCTTTTGTGTGTATGTAACTACAGCCATTTTCAAAGCATTTTAATGAACATCTACAGCTTGTCTTCTGTCCCGAAATTTCCATAAAAATACTGTGTGCATGTGATTTTCTATGCTAAAAATATTAATTTAGAAAACAATTTTTTATGTGTAGGGGAAGGATTTTGTGGAATTGAAAACATAGTATCTTACTCTGTGATGTGATTTTGAAAGCATACTTTTTCATCTATTCTAAATATAATCGTAAGAGGGCCTGCAAACAGTTATATAAAATATTTCAAAGCAAATTCAATTTAATTTCTTTCTTTCCTTACACAAATATTAGTTATCTTCATAATTTTTAACATATGCTTGTGAAGCTTTTATTTTAGTTTTATTACAGAACAATTTGAATAAAGTAAAAATTAAACCGAATCCTAATTTTGGTGTGTTTTTACAGTTACTAGAACTAGATTTCTTTCGATAATGGGCTCGGTTGTGGCCTAGTGATTAGTGTGTCGGACCGTGAATCCGAAGATTTAAGGCTCGCGTCTGCTTATTGCAAAAGAAAATTGTGCAACTGCGCTCCGAAATTTGGGGCATTATAAGAATGGCAATAATATCCCACTATTCAATTAGAGTATCCAAAGAGTTGTGGTGGGTGCTGTTAACAACCTTCCTTTTAGATTATCAGTTCAACATTAGGAATGACTAGGGCAGATAGCCCTTAAGTAGCATTACACGAATAACAGAATGTCACAATAATAGCTGGGATTCTACTTGGTCAGAAAGCAAGTACTAGGTAAAACTGAATTAAAATTATTATAATGGTGCTTTGTTGTAGCAAAATATTTTTATAATCAAACTTAGAGTGGAAGGTAATAACAAGAGAATGAAAAACCAATTTGTTGTATCTCTTTGTGTTAAGTGATAATATCGTCTTACATTAAGGTGTTTCAATTCGTACAAAGATCATATAAAACTGGATACCTAACGCTGCAGCCTTATATAGTTATTTGTTACGAATTAAATTTTGTTTATTTTAGTGCAAAGACACCCAATGGGCTATCTTCACTTTGTTAATCGTGAGAAATCGAATCCCGAATTTTAGTGTTGTAAGTCCATAAATGTATCGCTGAGTACCAAGAGACCTGAATTAAATATTGAAAAATTCCATTTTCGATCAACATGTCATCGACGTCATAAGTTGCTTCGTAAAGAGGAAATAATTGTAGTTTAAATTTATAATGACGAATTACAGTTACAAACTAGAAATAAATATTCTGTTTCGTAATGGGCTATAACCTTAAATGTTGAGTTGACTATTAATTCTGTTATTTAAGATATTTATATTGAATAACATTCACATTATAACGCCCCAACGGCTGAAAGGGCGAGCATGTTTGGTGGGACGGAGATTCGAACCCACGACCTTCAGATTGCGAGTCGAACGCCCTAACCACATGGCCAGTCCGGGACCGATTTGAAGAGATATTTGTTTGTTTGTTTGTATTCGAGCACAAAGCTACACAATGGGCTATCTGTGCTCTGTCGACCACGGTTATCGAAACTCGGATTCTAGCGTTGTAAGTCCACAGACATACCGCTGTGCCACGAGGGCGTATCTATATATATATAAAAGAGGAAGTTTGTTTATTTGTTTATTTTGTGCGCTATAGGAAACCAAACGGTTGAACTTACAAATTTTAAAATAACTTCATAATAACCAGTTTTTTACAAGACATTTAATGGTGCTATTTATTTTGTATTTGGTGTAGTATTTAGTGACTAAATTGACAATTAATGATTATTGTGCCATTTTTTTTGTAATAAACATACAAACATAAGCACGTTTTGCACATAGAAAGCGTTATGGCGGAGACACTCAGATTACCTTGCTGTCAATTCAGTATTTCCAAAAACAGTTTTCTTCAAATAGTGCTAAGTGGTTTCATAAGTGATTTAGTAACTTTGCGAATTGCAAATTATTGTTTAGTGATACAGGTGATTATGCAACCCAAGAAACGCCCTTTCTATGGAAAGTCTTCTGCCACTAAAAGAATGCAAGCACAACGAGCAGCTGAAGCAGAAGAAGAACGCAATCAAAGACTTCAGGCACAAGCTGCAAGACAGGCTGTTCAAATACAGGAAGAGACTTTGGAACAATGTAAAGTTAGACTTCGAGCTCAAGCTGAAAGGCAAGCTACTCAAAGACAGCAAGAAACTGTTGAACAGCACAAAGCCAGAGATCAGTCAGAATCATCAAGGCAAGCTGGATATAGTCAACAAGAAACTTCTGAACAACGTCAAACCAGACAAATAACTTACAGAGAGCAAGAAACAGAAGAGCAACATGATGTACGACTTCAGGCTCAAAGAACATGACAAGCTCAAACACGATCTAATTTCAAATAAAGCTTTGTTTGATTAAATGCTTTTTTATTTGTCGCATCACAGCTTTTGTCTACTTACTGAATAATTTGCTGAAAAAAAAATACTGATCTATATATTTCAAATCTAAATTTTCACCGTGCAACGCCGGTAACTCAGCTAGTTAATTGATAAAACAACTTTATCAGAATATTTGAAATACAGTATGGATGTTATTAAGTTAACAATGAAAACTGACGGTGCTAACGAACAAGTACTCCATAATATTTTCAAGTTTTTGTTATTCTATAACATGCTATTTTAAATATAAATATTACAAAAAGTAAAATATTACTGCTTTAATCTATAAACATATCCTAGACAAGTTATAACTCCCATCTTCAAAGGTTCAGTGATAACCTTTACTTCTCACTCTACAAAATGTAAAAAGTTTGTTTTATTGCTAAATGTACAACTTACTTTAAATATTCAACGAAATAACAATTATAATTTGCATATAGTTGGTGGTTTCAACATAAAATACACTTTAGGCGACAAGTGAGTTAAACGGTTATATACTTGGTTATACTCTTCACTGAATTCATAGTTATAACACTCAAATGCTGATAAGCAGCGCAGCACACTAATCATTATGACATATCTGGCTTGTAGCGGGGACTACCACATTTCACAAAGTTCGTGTTTTATTTTATTTTTTTTATATACTGTATAGAAATGGTTTAAGTGGCAATAATTTAAAGTATATTAAGTATTTTTAGAGGAGCTTTAAATAACCCGAATACTTAATACTTAAGTTAGAAGGACGGGACCTGTATTAGCCAGACTGCGGATCGGAAGGACTAAGTGACGAACAGTTGCTGCTGATTGGCTGGCTTCCCATGGGTCGGTAGTTCAAAGTAACCACGGAAGTTATACCTGAACTTTAGGGGTCTTTGACCTAGCGTTTAACCCACTATGTACTATTCAGATTGAAAATAGCAATACCAGTGTTGTGAAAAAAGTCCCTCGGTAACCACAGTGGCTTAGCTTTTATCATTAAGACAAATGGGGTTGAGTTGAACCTAACTACTACCACACTGAATGAAAACTTAGAGCACGAATAAACGTTGTAAAAAATTGATGAAGCATTAAAGCTTATTGTACATAAAGGTAAAAAAAAGTCTGCTGTATTGTATTTCACATATAAATAAATTTGAATGTTCATGAGAATAAACTATCAAAAGGAGAAGGTGAAAAATGTTTTCTTTCGCTTTTTCAACGTTTGAATAATTTTTATGCAATATAGTTCTTTTAAAGTTTTATGCTTTTTGAAGAAGGATCTTTCAACGGCAGAAGTCCGACAAAAATATAAGCTTCTTCATTCCCACGTATATAATATTTTCATTAGCCTTGTGAATGGCAATGTGTTTGTGGATCCCACCCCAGGGATTTATTTACTTTTAGTAATAAAATTCATGATTTTTTTATTAATTGTAAATTAATATTACAACCATATTGTATATGATATTAAAATACATTAAATTGTATTAGTTCACTCACAACATTACAACGGTCAGCACAATATGTGCACTACAGTATATTGTGTATAGCTCGAATTAGAAACTCGAATTAGATAGCACTAATTAGAAAGATTGATAAATATACTAAGTTTAGTGTAGAGTAGAAAGTATCAGATAATTATTAGGAGCTTTTTAATCCATAGTTTTATTTTCTCTCCATTGTCTTACTAACTCCACATGGCAACATATTAAGTGTTCCCGTTGAAGGTCGGATACATCGATCTGACAAATATATTAGGGTTGTAAAGAAGGAATAATTATTAATAAAAATGTATTTTATTTGTTAGGAACCGAATGAAATCATTAACTAGACATTTGATGACTAAATTGTCAAGATATTCGCCTAAAATGTTTAGTGTCGTCAGACCCTTAGGCATTTCTGATTCATTGTACTTTGCTCGTGGCCTTTAAGGTGGCCTAACTGACTAAAAACGCTCAGCTGAAGCATATTTCGTCGTCCAAAAGAAATAAATAGCCCATCAGTTGGCGGTGGGTGTTTTTTATAGCTGCCTTCCCTCTAGTCTATCATTTCAACAATAGGAACAGTTATATACAGATGGCTTTTATCTTTGCGCATAGTTCTGGAACAAGTAATGAAAAAACACTGGATATTGTGTAAGTTATCTTAATGTTCAGACATTAAACAACAGTACATCAAACCATAGTTAATATCGAGAAATAAGTAATCACTATAGTAAAGTTTTCAGTTTTTAATGAAGTACGTGAAAACAATCTCCGATGTGAATAAAGGTAAGAAAAAGAAAAAAAGACCACGAAGTATTTTGACAAATTTTATATCAAAGAAATATCTAGTTAGTAAAAGATAATAATTACATTTACGTCTGCTCTTTTGTTGTTTTATGTTACGAACCTTACTATGATGAGTCATCAGACGTTGTCGTCTAAGAGAAAACAAATAGCAGATTGTCTTTATGTTCCAGAGACTGTTCGGCTTCCAATTGTTCTTCGATATGATTATCAATAACAATGAGACAGATGAATTACTTATAAAAAGAATAACCGTGCTTCTACCATCCGGTTTATCCGTGAGTAACTGAGCGCCATTTAATGACTATTAATGATCTAATCAACTGTACCTGAAACGGAAGTGCAACAAACAGACAAACATTTTGTAATAAATATTTAATCACTGTTACACAGTTCAATATGACACTGAAATAACAAGTACAAAATTACTTTAGGAATATTTCATACTCACTAAGATAGTGAGATCGAGTATCCGGTCTACAAACGTCAGATTTACTTGAGACTAAGGTCTCTTTATGCATACTAACTGGTAAAGCTACCCTTGTAAAATCACTTTGTTTTCAATGACCACTTATAAGTTTTTATCAGTGTTTCATTAAATCTTTGTTGTAGATTCTTAGAGTCTCCAAAACTCCCTTGACCCCCCATATGGGGCTCCAATTTGAAAATTTCCAAGATTTAAATGAATTTGAAGTACAATTTGGAGCTACTTCTTATAGTGTTTGTAATAGTTTCCAAGTGAACCGGGTCAGTCAACCTAAAAGTCCCCCCCCAAAAAAAAAACAACAACAACAACACTTGATCCCTCATTTTCGTGGTTCCTTCACGGCTCTTTCGAAAATATTAATTGTTTATATTATGTAACGGTAAAAGCCTACCTGCAAAATTTCAATTCTTTTTGTCAAACATTGTGGAAGGAACTAAAAACAAACAAACATAGTGTTGCGTCAGCGAGTCACATGACTACTGTGACGCCACGTTTCTAGAACTATCCTGTACCTTGGCGAATGCTCTAGTATTTACTAGATATAGGGTAGTCGGGTATATAAAA
>NW_013666726.1:169538-182437 GCF_000517525.1 Limulus polyphemus | reverse complement strand
GAATATTGAAATTAAGTGTATCGTAAAGTTATATTTGGAAAGAATAAACCAGTTTTATTAAGTAAAGACTTGTGTCGTTAAAATTTCGTCGGAACGAAGTTACGGAAAAATCAATTAACAAACGGAGACGTAACAATAGCTACACATACAGGTATAATCGATACTTAACTGATGCAGCGGCACTGAACCTAAGAAAACGTTATGCCTACTTTTTATTTACTTCTACAATATAATAATCTGCTGTTTGGATTTTTTCTCCAATTATAGAAAATATTCGGTGAAAATAACTAACAATGTAGTGTGAACATTATTATATCACTTCTTTATATTTTCCCCTAAATATATGAACCGCTAATACATGTAAACATTGTTACATCCAAGAATGTTAAGGCTAACTAGCGGCATTGTTTCGACATCTGCGGGTATTAAAGACAAAGTAACATTTATCACTTCACTGAAAAAACATTCACCAATGATTTTAAGGCGTTATTAAAGGAATGCTTTTGAGTGAAATACATCCACTAAACTGTCTGAAATACCAAATCGATTTGTATGTGTAGTTGATCTTGTAATGGAGAAAAGTTAGAAACAATAGCGGAAATTTGTAGTTATGTTGTTACTTGTTTCAACGACGTTCCATGATATATCTTGGGCTAATTTGATGTTTTGTTATTTTACAAATCATGATTGGCCGTGCGTGACAAACACAATACATAAAATACTATCTGTAGTCTCATCTCTCCTGAGAAAATAATAATTTATGATAACCTTGACTAGACAGTGACTACAAAAATGACTCTGCAGAAATAAATCGAACGTTCACCTCTCTGCTCATTTGCATTTCATTTTTTTTAGTTCCGTCGTAACTGTTTCGGTAAGAAATCAAGCACCGTTCGCCCTCTGTTTCCAAAGTGTTCTGAAATAAATGATTCAATGATTTCTTCTTTTAACTTCGAGCTTGAGTCGTGTATTAGTAGATTAACCAATGTATATTAAAAGGTCATCAAGTGATTTATATATAAGATCAAGCCTGTACTCTAACACAAAAGAATTGTCAACTTTATAAGCCTTTATTCTCTCCGCGAATTGGAAGTTCAAAATAAATCATTTAGAAACAATTCTAACGTAATTAAAGAACAGTATATTTTGAATACAAGCAAAAATATGTATTACGTACCATAATAGTAACGAAACTTAGGTTGAATACATTCAAAATACAAATGTGTAGGTAATAGTAACACCATCTTCTTGATTTAATACGTTGAGGGTAAAAATGTGCTGTATAATTGTAACGATACCTTCCAGCTTGAATACTTTCAGGGTATAAATATTTTCTATAGTAGTAAGGACATCTAGCTTGAATACGTTCAGGGTACATATGTTCAATGTCATGCTAGTGAAGACATTTTTAATGATCAGAAGATATCTCATATTATTCTTGCAATATTATTCTACTAATCTACATTAAAACAAAATTTAAAATACCTTGTTAACTGATACTAGATGTTTACAATAACGAAGTAAAGTTTGACAATTTCGTAAACAGCTAAGCATAATGCATTTTTCACTTGAAACCAAGTAAAATTTCAGCTTTAAAAATTAACTACTACGTGTCATAAACTTTGTTTTATGAAAAAAATCACTAACAGTGATATGTCCATTATCAATTAAATATAGTTTTAGGGAGTACTTGTTCCTTGTTTCCATTTCAACGTCTTGATATGCTGACAATTTAATAACTGTATAAGGTACTAAATTTGTGTCTTATTAACATTGAATGACACAATTACGACATCACTTTTTATTTATAAATCAACAAACTATAACATACATGTCTTGTTCTTTTACCAATGTTTTAATTCAACAATAATGCATGTTCATTGTTTCTCTACCAAGGTTCTCATTCGACAATAATGCATGTTCATTGTTTCTCTACCAAGGTTCTCATTCAACAAGTTATACGTACATACTTTTTCACTACAGTTTCCTTTGAGTGATAAGAATTATTTAAAAGTTAACAAGATCTAGTCTTTTTTACTGTATATCAGAGAATGTGAACGTAGTTCAAAAGTACGCACACATACACACACAATTCCCCTTATATGAGAATAATGCATTGTATAATGTTGAGAATTAAGTCGACATTAAACGACAAACTCACAGAAGGAAAAACACTGTGAAAACATGTTTATTTAGCTTATATTAAGAAATAAATAACATTCTTTTCATTTCCGTTTTTCATCATTTCAAAATTATAGTACAGTTTTATTATTTCAAAGATCTTTTATCTAAAATACTAAAGTACAAATATCCAATAAAGAGTCTAAATTTTAATCAATAGCTTTAGCTTAACTTTGTAATAGTAATAGAATCTCTAGTTTGTTAAAACAAAATACTGATTGCCACTGGCCTAAATCTACTACAGACTGAGGAAAAAATATTTCATTTACTACGCCAATAATTAGAACACGCTTCTTTTGTTCCCGCGCTTTTCTATAGTTTTTATAAAAAAAACATAAAAAGATACCTGCATATAGTTAACGGTTATGTTACTAAATTAAATTACGATGATATTTTAGTTATGGGTCTCTGGCTTTATAACTGTATTCCCTATAGTGTCACCTATTCTGTTTCATTCCATATATATGAATATTCCATAACCATAACATATATCTCTGTGTGTGTGTATATATATATATATATCCACACACACGTAAAACCACTGCTGATGGAGAGTAACCAATTTTCTTTTACTTGCTTTATTTTAATAAAATTTTATCCGTTTATTTTAAAGTTCTCTTTCATTCCCATGGAATCAATGCAAAAAGCTCATTCAGCTTTTTGGTTTACACTTAAAAACATTCAACAATCTGATAAACAGTCTCAGCAAGTCCTGAACGAGACAGTTGCGAGGTGCCACTACAGCGATAGATACCGATATCTTCAGGTGAAACATCGCTGATGTGAAGAAAGGATCCGTCGCGGAAGTTTAGCACGCTGCATCGGTAGTTGTTGACATAATGAACGGAGCAGCTGGGGCAATGATAAGGGAATGAAGCGTCAACAAAGAAGTAAGGTCCTTCAATCTTCTCCCAAACAACATTCTAGAATAGAGGACATTTTCATGAGAAACAAGAAAAAGAAATAAAGTAAATCAAACATTTTCATTAGATACATAATCTTATATAGTAATAACCGCATGATACAAAGTCCACTATTGAGCACAGGGCAAAGGGAGAATTGAGGACCAAAGACTGCAGGCCAAAGGTGAACATATTAGTACTCAATATAAATTAAAAGATACTGAATGGAAAAATGTATGTAAAAAATGTCTGTAGAGTACATATTACAATTAATGCAACTACACAATACATATACTCATTTTTTACACCGACATGCATAAACACCTCATACAGACAGTAATGATTATAATAAATACCTACCTAGTTAGCCAATCCTCATAGGGTTGGGTCGCAAACAGCTAACAAGTAATTTAAGTCTGGCCTTAGCCGTTCTTAATTTTCAACTACGGACTAGAGAGAGAAGGCAACCAATTGGTAGTACACACCGCCTGAAACAGCTACTTTTAAACGAATATCCCTCTCACTACAGCTGAAATGTGAAGTGTGGTTAGAGTACAACATCTCAAACCAGAGACCCTTCGATCCAAGAGGTAAATTAAAAGAGGAGATGGCCCAAAATATATTTAACAGAGAGAAGCGAGGAAACGTGCGTCACAGGTGCAACTATTACATCCAGGGCTTGTTTTAGGACCATGGAAGCTCTTTAGTCCTCGATTAAATTCTGTGCAATCTCCTGATCTTCCTAAGAGCGGTTCATCGAATGGCTCCGATTGTTTATGTTTGTTTTTTCAAGTACAAACTTTCAAGTCGTAGCTCCGTCATCTCTAGACCGACTTAAGATCTAATTACAGTTTTGGACTCAGGAGGTCAAACCCTTTCGATTGATGTATTCGACCATGCCCAAGGTCTCATACATAAATTTACTGTAATCCTGCCTAAAATAATTTCAATTTGAAGGTAGGCTGGTAGAGATTCTGACGAGTAATAAAATCGAATTGGGTATACTCGAGCTCCACGCTTGGTATTGCTGGCGCACAAAAATATAGCTAATAAAAATGAAATAAAAAAACGGTCTCATAGGTTAATTTACTCTAATCATGCCTAAAATAATTTCAAGTGCCGGAGCTATTGAAGGATTCCCTCTTGTTTTCCTAATTCTGATGCATATTTACTGGAACAGGTTGAAAAATGGGGAGCCCGAGGTCTACTGCCCCTCCGCTTCTGCGCCAATGGATTCCCAGTCTGATACACTAACCACTAGGCCACTCTCGGGCCAATTTCCAAAGTAGAAATGTCACTTTCCCGTAGTTCCCGTAGTCTAACTATAACAAGCACAACGCGCTGTAATCTTATCCAGTATGTTGGACGACCGGGTCACATTTAGACGTATAATGAAGGTATGATAAAGCTGAAGTTATCAATACCAGCAGTGCAACAGTTGGCTCATGATACATGTTGAAACACTTCATTAATAAGCTAAAAGTGAATTCATCACGCATATCCTGGACAATAAAAAATATTGTTTGTCACTAATGTGTCTTTAAAAAGTTTTAACAAGTAGAATCATAGCTCAAAAGCTTTAACAATTAATATCAAAGCTCAAAAGCCAAAAGCTTTAACAATTAGTATCAAAGCTCCAAAGCCAAAAGTTTAAGAATTAGTATCAAATCTCCAAATCCAAAAGCTTTAACAATTAGTATCAAAGCTCCAAAGTCAAACGTTTAACAATTAGTATCAAAGCTCCAAAGCCAAACGTTTAACAATTAGTATCACAGCTCCAAGGCCATAATCCTTCTAAAGAAGTGAGTTAGAAAAAATATGCTCTTATTTCACAAATAGCTTATTTCAAATCTTAAAATAAACTTTTACAAGTTTGTGCAGACACACAAAATCCAATATCCAGATTAAAAAATATGTTTATACGTACACGTTTAACTGCAGATAAAGTGCATATCTGTAAAGGAAGTATTGTATATAGTTTGTAATTTACTCACAGACACAAGTTTAACATTTAATCCAGCAAAGTTACACTCTAGTTCCACGTCTCTTCCGTCACGCGGTTGACGTACACGGCCTTTTCCAACAAAGCGCCCTGGGTAAGGATTAATGTTAATGGTTCTAGGAGACTGGTAGATGCTGTTGGGAAAGGAAAACAGACGATTAGAGCTTGTCGTTTTAGTCAACAGGTTTACGCCTGTGACAAAGATAATACAAGTAAGACACGTTAAAGGCTGTTTCATAGCGTGCCTAGTTAGTTTAATGTCATCCGAATAAGATGCACTTCTGGACTGTCTTCACCTGCTTTTTATAGACTCCCATATTGTCCCAAAACAGGTTGCAGACTTGACGGCTGCTGTGACTGCGTAAAGCTAGGTCCACAATCGTAATGTCTGTGGTTGATAGCGTTACTGAAGTGACTCATTTCATGAAGTTACAAGTTCAGAATGTCGAAAAGAATGTGAACTCTGAATTGAAACGTTTTTGCTGATGGTTTGGTCATGCCTAAGTGCACGTTGTATTACCCTTAAGAACCAAAACTTATACATTGCGTTTGAGAGAACGTTTAAATTTTCTTTATTTTATTTCTCCTCGAAACCTGATCACATTGTTAAATCCACACCCTTGTTAAAATATTCTCAAACTTATTGATCATACATTTATAGAAACAGGACACCTGGATCATGACCAAGCGAATAAGCCCTCGTTTTGATGAAGACACTGTGAAACTTTTCTACATTCTTAAATCGCTCTTACAATTTTGTCAACGTCGGTAACATTCCATAATAAAATGAAATGACTGATGTTCGGGAAAAGACATGATTTTCTTTTCCCTGTTATTTAATCTTTTGTTTTGAGGAACGTGAATAAATAGGTTTAGAATACACGCCTGAAAAATAAATAATCGTGTGTCCTAACGTTTTTGCTCCCCATCCCCGGTGGCCCAAAGTCAAATCTGAGGGCTTATGGCGCTAATAATTGGATTTCAATATCAACAGTGGGCAGAGCACAAATAGCCCATTGTGTAACTATGTGTTTAATAACAAACAAACCAAACAACCTGGCGTTGTTTTTCAGGCAAGTCGCATTTTCACATGTCTTACAAACTATTACTAAACACATGATATGTAAATGTCTATATTCGTTTTCCCAACGAAACGCGACATCTTTAGTGTAGTAAATAATGTGATGGTTAATGCTTTTGGGGATAAAGGAGCGCGAAAAAAAAAGAAATTCCCTTATTCAATAATATAAATATTTTAGAAATATCAATAGGAAGTCAATTCATGTATTGTTATTTAGAACGATTCTAACGTTGGAAGTCCGTAAACCTACCATTGTCCCCCCAGGTTGTTAAAAAAAAAAACCTCTTAAAAATAATCAACAAAGCAAAAAGAAATATGACGTTCCAAGTCAGATCTTTTATCAAATTGATTATCAGGTGAATCATGTGCTTGCTGTTAAGAAAACTTTTGAAATGTAATAAACTATTTCTAAAGTGAAAAATAAATAAAGAATTTTTATTTGTTTAAATATAAAGCTATTTGATGGGCTATTTGTGCCCACCACGAGCATGGAAACCCGGTTTTAAGTAACGTGGGCCCATAGACTTACTGCTAAGCCATTGGAGTTTTCTAGAAATAAAGTCTTTATGTAATTACTATGTATTGAACTCGATAATTTTTGATATGGTTTGATTTATTAAACTCTATATTCACAAACTGATATTAAATTAATTTGAATTGTTAAGACCGTTTCATTTTGATAATATTGGCCACAATATTGCAGACAGTTATTGAATATTTATGGTAGGCACAGATATACTAAGTTCAGACTAAAAAATTGGCAAAGAAAACCGCATGTAAGTATAAAGACTTATTACAGAAACTTTGAAATAAATACTCCAAATTTATTTTGTATTATTATGGTATAGGTTTTGTTAATTCCTATCATAATAAATGAAACTTTTGTTTGAGCCAGCTGTAAGTTTACCGAATTACAAAGTTAACATCTGGGGGTTCGAATCCCCGGAATGGATGAAGGTTAGCTCAGTGTGTATTTTTTCGTTAAAAAAACAATTAATCCTCCTGTTGTGATTTTATTTTGTGTGTATTCTTCTAAAGTTCGCGACTGGTTTTGTGACTGAGTGCATTTCGGAGCTGTTAAGCCGGGTTCAAAGCTCTGCCAGTACCACAAAATATTTCTCACTCTTTAAGCTGTGGGTGCGATACAAAAATTACAATCTATCCCTTAGCATGGATGATGGATGGTAGGGTGCCGTTGACTGGCTGCCTTCCATCTAATCAGCAATTCAAAACTAGAGACAGCGGCAGACAACCTTAGTTGTTTAGCCATAAATGCAATATATATATATTTATATATATTGTTATGTATCTGCTTGTTTGTTAATTTCCGGTATAAATTCTTTCCGAGGAACTTCAGCGATACAAGTCCCTTCTTGTGTAAAACTAGTTTATTCTCCCTCGATACAAACTTTGTAATACACAGAATTTCCACAGTCAATACGTTTTCTCGTCGCTTTATTTAACAACCTTTATAACACACGCTATAAGTCACAGTGATTCACACACTTTACTGACGTGCCTACTGTTCGCTTGACTGAATTATCTATCTGCCTATCGCTGGCCTCTCTGCCAGGCTTATATATTAAAAAAGAGGGCATCTGGATCAGACTAGAGTTGCCGGACAAATTCATGATCCTTCGAGAACCTCCGGCGCGCATGCTCCCAGCGTCACGTGACTTCTGCTGTGGTAACAATATATATATATATATATATACTATCCAGAAATTTTAGTCATGAAAACGTCTCTTAAATTTTAAGTAAGCTAATATGACAGGGGGGGGGGGGTGACGAGGGCATAGTACCAAAGGTTGCTACCAGAGAGCGAGTCACTAATTAATTAAATCGTCATAAAAAAGGATGCTTAACTCTAATTCAATTATAACTAAATAGTCATAAAAAGAACTCTTAGTACTAATTCATTAATAATTAATTTGTCCTAAAAAGGACGATACAACAATTAAAATTTATTGTTTAAAGATTTTCAACACCAATTCATTAATACATTTATAATTAAATCGTAATAAAAAGGACACTTAACACTAATTCATTAAGTCATTTATAATTAATTCATTAAATCAATTACAATTAATTCGTCCTAAAAAGAACGCTTAATGCTAATTCACCAGTTAATTAAATTTCTTGTTCTAAAAGGAATTTATCTTAATTAAAACTTACTCTTTTAATTATCAATCAAGTGTTTAAAGATTTTCAGTGATATAATTAAATGTCAAAAACATTATTTATCGTAACATGATCATAATTATGCACATTTTTATCACACACACACTACATGTCTGAAGGTTTAAATTACCCTGAAAAGGATGATATCATGCAATAATTAAAACGTATACTTTAACTTTGTACAATATCTTACATTGTCAATAAAACGTTTATTATGCAATAACACTTTTACTAATTTGACTTTATACAACAAAATAATTCACTCATGTTTTACAAAGGGGACTTTCACACACACACACACACACATATTTATATTATTATTATAATTTTAACAACTGTCCATAAGATTTTAACAAATATACAGTGACAGTACTTCTACAAGTCATCAACATCTATATTATTGCTATAATTTTAATAAATGTCCATAAGAATTTAACAAATGTAATGTGACAGCATTTCTACAAGTCATCATCATCTAGATTTAATTATGTTAAATTTTATTATCTGTAATAAAAATAATAAATGATTGACTTACTGTATTCGTCCATTTTCTAACTAACCACTGGTCACCTGCAAACGCACACAAAACTTGTGAAAGTATGGAATACATTTCGAAACTGTTCATAGCTTCTTTCAGACAATGTTCTGTAGGACACTTAATGCATCATACGTAACCAATAATCGCCCTACAACTAAATATAATAAATGAACGACATACCGATTACTGTTATTTAAAATACAAGAACTTTCAGATTGTCTATCACGAAACACTCATACAAATTTCTAAATGTCGTTTCTATTACACATTCACAAGATTAACAAATTGATGTCTGTATAACATTACTTCACACGTAAGAAAGGATTGTGACAGCACGTGATCAAATGTAAAGCTTTCTTCTACAACACCTTGGAGATATTGACGTCACCACCACACAGTGTATCAAGGGTGAATCATTCAAAAGTCAGTTCTGAGTTGACCAAGTCTGCGTGGTTTGTGAAGTAAGTACTGTGTTGCAATGTCGAAGTAGAGAAGAGTTTGACGAAAAGACACCAGTTCGAAGAAATAAACTGTGACATACGATTTACCAGAGAATAGAGAAAAATTCACCAGTTTATAAACTGCAAGACTATCTTGGAGAAAAATTGATTGGAACATTTTACGAATCTGAACTACAAAGAGTTATAAAGTCTCCCCATGACGTCTATGTTGTTGAAGAAATATTACGTGAACATGGCAGTGGTAAAAACAAATAATATTTTATATAATGGAAAGGATATCCTGATAAATTTAATAGTTGGATCCCTCAAACAGATCTGAATCGCCTGCCGTCATAAAATGATATATAAAATTCTATTTCTCATTATTAAACATGGATCAGTTGTACGTGATGTTACCTAGTAACAGTTCATTGAATTATTTTGCTAATAATACTCTAACAAACTATATCACTCATCTTCTGAGATCTATTAAACTTGAAAGATCGTGGGAAGTTGCCTTGGCAGAACTACAGTATCCACATAGTTGGCATAATGTACCTGATAGTACAGGCTGGATCACTTATTACCTACCTCTGATGGTCACAATAAAACCATTTATATTAGACCTGGTCATTACAAAAAGCCTGAAGATTTGATTAGAATACTAAACAGATTAGACGAGTTAGCCTATGAATCCGACAAATATCCTGTATTTGATTACGATTCATTCACCAGAAAAGTAAGGGTCAATATAAAAGAAGGACACTGTACATTATTTGATCCTGTACTATATGTAATACTCGGATCTGAGAATAATCATATAGTATCAGAACACACTATAGTTCCACATACTGTTAATATGTATAGAGGATTTTATTTGCTCTATGTTTACTCAGATATTGTGGATCCTAGTATTGTTGGTGATGCATATGTACCACTGTTGCGAATAGTTCAAATTAAATGTCAGGATAGGGAGATGATTACTGAAACGTTTATGAAACCTCATTACAGACCTTTATCTAAAAGAATATTTCAGATTATTGAGATAGATATAAAGGATGACGTAGGCTGGAGTATAGTATTTGAACAGAGAGTCATCATTATGCTTCACTTTCGTCGTCGTCATGAGAGTACCTTACAATAACGACCAGTAAGTTTATGACACATATGATTGCCAGGTGGAAAGTGGATTACCATATTTTGCAGGTAGTCAATAGCAAAGAGGTCACGGTTTGGTAGAGGTTTTAAGCAACCTGTTTCGTTCAGCCATACCTTTGCTGAAAAAAGAAGCGTTAGCTTTAGGAAAACAGGCAGTTAAGTCAGGTATACATTTAGCATCAGATGCCATACAAGGAAACCCTTTTGTCAATGTTGGAAAACGACGAGCAATATAAGGAGCTCAACATCTGGCTAGAGAGTCTCTACATAATAAAAAGAAAGAAACAGAAAGGTCCAGTGTTCAGAATATCTAAAGCTAAGAGATTAAGAACATCGACTCCAGACTTTTGGAGGCGTGTTTGCCAGTGATCAACTATGAGATCATGCAGAAAAGCAATTATACATCATCAACCTGGATCCTAGTCATAAATCTGGTAGCCACTGGATCTGTATCTATTTTGGTCGAAATGAGAAAGGAGAATATTTTGATCTATTGGGACTACCTTTACATAATCTCAACAAGTACTTGAGGGACCATATTCATCTGTGTGGTGACAATATTGTATATATTATGCTTATTATCGTTGTCGACATGTGTCAAAACGAAAACTCCATCTAAATTTGGATCCCACAAAGATAGTAATGATATGCTTGTTCTTGATTTTGTTGTAAAACGTTTTCATGTAAATACATCCTTAATAGATGTGCCTTTTTATGCAGGCTAGATTCCAAAATATTTATTGTGAGAAAATATAATATTAAAAAGAATTATTGTGTCCAGATTTTATATTACAATAATATTACTGAAATATTTAATCATTTGAGTAAGTACGATATAATCCATTTTAGGACAAATTAATTATAATTCATTTAATGAATTAGAGTTAAGCGTCCTTTTTAGGAACGATTTAAATAATTGATAATTATTGATATAATGAGACATGTATTGTATGAGTTATAGCCATCTGTCATGGCGGCCTAGAAACATGTTCTTTAAGTTAAGATATTATGACGTAATCATCCATTATGGTTATCTGGCTGGTATCAAACTATAATTTCAGCCCCTAGTAAGCTAGTTGCAACTATGTCGTATTCATCTTTTATTGTTCTTTCCTCCCTGCGGCAGCTAATAAGCGTGAGGCGGCATACTTTGGGCTCGATCATCCCGGACTTACTACTTATATGTGCTGTATAAGACTTTTAAAAATTCAGTTATGATTTAAGCGCCGAAAGATGGCCAAACATTGACAACCTGACATTGATACGAAAAAAAATCACAAATGTTAGGCCTATTAGCTCAAGATATTGCCTAAACAAATGATAATTTTAATGCTTGGAGACGGCTTGAATGGGTAATGAAGACAAACTTCAAGCCGTCTCCAAGCATTATTAGTCTCAAAGTGGGTTCCGCGTCATCGAGAATGATTATTTTATTTGAGCATTATACTGAATAGTTGATTATTTTTTCGCATTTGGGCCCTGGTAGCTCTGAGGTAAGTCTGAGGGCTTATAACGCTAAAAATCGGATATCAGTGCCCACGTGTGCAGAAGAAAGATATCCCATAATAAGAATTTTGTTTTATAGGAAGAGAGAGGGAAGAACATGAGAGTTGTGGGTTCTTCCCAACTGGGGTGTTCAGGAACAATGGTTTCCCTTCAAACCCGCACGTGTAATATGGTTGACTTCAGTGAAGTGTTTGGGATTTCAAGTACGTGAGTTGTATCTAGCTAATTGAAGATTTAAGGAAGAAAGCCGTGAAGAAAGTCAGAGAAAGGCACACAGGACTTCTTTAACTTCTGTCGTTGAGAGTGTCTGTTGTTTTACGTTTGAGAAGACCAAGGCATGTCACGCAAAATTCATGCTGATTAATCTCATAATAATATTTCAAGTGGCCTTGTGATTAAATTACTAATAGTATTTAAGTATTGAACATAAAAAGTAAAAATAAAAAATAAATAAATAGTAATTAGAAGGTAATTAAACGACCAGATGAGCCAAAGGTTCTTTCGAGGGAGATCAGTCTGATGCCTAAATAAATTTAGTTGTAAAAGGAAACAAGAGTGCCCGAGAAAACCCACTTTCACTGGCTGGGCGCTGAATTATCTACCCAACCAATGCCTGATAACCCATTGTATAGCTTTGTGCTTTAAAACAAAGAAACAAACATTAATATGTTTCTGTGTTCCATTATTTTCAACTTGTTTTTTGCTCGATATTATTTTTGCTGTTGTACTCTATATATATATTATAAATATAATTATTATTTCAGCTCTACAATTTTAGCAAATCTCATTTTTATTTAATATCTTTTATATAACTAAAATATAATATATAGTCATGTATTTTATTAGACGTCATCACAAAAATTTCTATTCATAAATACGTGAACAATATGGTGTTATATTCATCTTTTCT
>NW_013666726.1:166051-168617 GCF_000517525.1 Limulus polyphemus | reverse complement strand
TTCCTTTATTTTATCTTGGTAACTGTTGTTGATTAAGACTACAAAACCTTTCCCTTTGTCTGATTCTTTGGTAACTGTTGTTGGTTAAGACTCCAAAACCTTTCCCTTTGTCTGATTCTTTGGTAACTGTTGTTGATTAAGACTACAAAACCTTTCCCTTTGTCTGATTCTTTGGTAACTGTTGTTGATTAAGACTACAAAACATTTTCCTTTGTCTAATTTTTTGGTAACTGTTGTTGGTTAAGACTACAAAATCTTTCCATTTGCGTGATTCTTTTATGATTAGGTTGTCGTTTGTTCGGAGCTCTTTTATAGCTGCTTTTCCTGCTGGTGAGATATTATATTTTTCTTGATGATTTTCATGTGTAGCTAGAATATCTTTTATCTGGTATTTATTTATTATTATCTTTTTCCACTTTTTAATGTTATATATGTTTCATTTATATATTGTAAAGTACAGTAAGTGTAACTTTTGTTGTATATACATTGTACAGATGAATATAGTTGTGATTTCCTTCATACTTATTATCATCACCACAGATTTTACTTTTCTTTGGACATAGATTTGTTGTGTACATACACTTTTCTGCATATATGTAGCTATTTTGTAAACGTTTTTGTATCATATATTATTCATGGAAAGGGTTTTATATTGTTATATTTTATGATTTTATATAGTATTTCTATTTGGTACTTTTGGATGTGTTTGATTTCACTTTTCTTTTTATTGTTTTTATGTGCATTTTATAAAGGTTTTTTAGTATTTTTATTTGCTTTTATGTTGTAGGTTTTGCATTTTTTTTTTTTTTGTTTTTTTTTTTGCTGAGTAAAATAGTTTTATATTTTACTCTTCTCTTTTGACTCGCAATCTGAGGGTCGTGGGTTCGAATCCCCGTGCCACCAAAGATGCTCGCCCTTTCAGCCATGGGGGCGGTGAGTGGTGATGACTAGCTGCCTTCCCTCTAGTCTTACACTTACAATTAGGGACGGCTAACGCAGATAGCCCTCGTGTAGCTTTGTGCGAAATTCAAAAAACAAACAAATTTTCCTTTCTGTTGTATTTTATTTTTACATAATATTAAAGAATTCGTTTTCTTTTGCATTTTCATTATTTCATGCCGTCGTTTTCATTTTCATTTTCTTTTTTAACCCTATGTACACGGATGGTGGTCAAAGTGGACATGCCGCGACTTTTTACAAGGTGCCATTTAATATGGTGTTATATATATACTTGATGCCAGAGTTATCAACTATTTATTTTACCATACATCGCTGATTTAGTGACAGTTAGTGGTGGAGGAAAATAAATACCATTTACAATATACAAAGATATCGAAAAACAAAACCTGCAAATATGACTTTCAGGTGTTCTAGAAGTTACGCAAACTGTACGATGAACAAAAATAATTTTATTCTTTAAATTAATATTACCTTGCACCCTGACTTGTCAGAGTCTGAGTCAGACTGACGTCAGTAATTTTCAGATATATCTCGATTACAAATACGTTTGTAACACATCTGATTTATTGTGTACAACATACTTCTACAGTTGACTAAAAGCTTGCCATTATTTTTTTAGATACATATATTTAATTTGGAATTATAGTCACCATTCCTTCTCCAATAAGGAGTTAGTCCAACAGATCGATCCATACACATTAAGTTAATGTGTAATACTTTTAAATCATGTGAAGCTGTATTTTTCATCATATTTGTGTGTATTGTTGGGAAAGCATTTTGTCGGTGGGGGCGAATAAGTTACATCAATTTATATTTCAACTTTTACTGTGTTCGTGTGATAGAAATATGGTTAGTTTCACTGAGTTTAAACTTGTGTTCAGTTTATTCCTTTTTGTCAAATTCAGTCGAGGTTAAGAAATCTCAGATTTTTCTTTGCAACACATTTTCTGGCTCCATCTTGATTACTAGCAATAAAATAAATAAAACGTTAGAATATCACAGCATAAATTAAAATAACTTCTTTTAATACTAAACTTAAAATCTACATGTTACCCAACACCACGAAAGATTAGGAATATAAACCGTCATTTATTCAGGATTTTATACAGTTCTTTATATTTGCAAGGAAATGTCTATTCCCTCTTTGATCATCGTATCTACCATCTATATTGGAAATGTCTTGAGTACTCAGCATAAGAATTACATTTTAATAAACACTGACTATTTTATTTTATTTTTATAATTTGTAGTATTGAATGTTTGTGATGAATAAAAGTTACAATAAATTGTAACAGGTTAAACCTAGCTGTTATCATTAGGTAAACTTTAAATAGTGTAATTATCAATGTAGTGTAAATTTTAGGTTTTTTCCCCAAAATAAACCTCAGAATTTCACCGTCATCTACTGAATTCATTGATATTGCTGGTTGAATAATACCTGTAGTCCTGCTCTATCCAAATTCAATGCCAAAATACAACTATCATACTATATGGTGGAGTAGCTTAGTAATTACCAGGGGGTTTATGTTAGACTGTCACCAGGATGTTGGTGTAGCTTAGTAATTACCTGGGGGTTTATGGTAGACTGTAATCAGGATGATGGAGT
>NW_013666726.1:153322-165384 GCF_000517525.1 Limulus polyphemus | reverse complement strand
TAATTACCAGGGAGTTTATGTTAGACTGTCATCAGGATCAGGGGGTAGCTTCATATATCACAAACAAAGAACTATTTACTAATTACCAGGGAGTTTATGTTAGACTGTCATCAGGATCAGGGGGTAGCTTCATATATCACAAACAAAGAACTATTTACTAATTACCAGGGAGTTTATGTTAGACTGTCATCAGGATCAGGGGGCAGCTTCATATATCACAAACAAAGAACTACTTAGTAATTACCAGGGGGTTTATGTTAGACTGTCACCAGGATCATGGAGTAACTTAGTAATTACCAGGGGGTTTATGGTAGACTGTCATCAGGATCATGGAGTAACTTAGTAATTACCAGGGGGTTTATGTTAGACTGTCACCAGGATCATGGAGTAACTTAGTAATTACCAGGGGGTTTATGTTAGACTGTCACCAGGATCATGGAGTAACTTAGTAATTACCAGGGGGTTTATGGTAGACTGTCATCAGGATGATGGAGTAGCTTAGTAATTACCAGGGGGTTTATGTTAGACTGTCACCAGGATCATGGAGTAACTTAGTAATTACCAGGGGTTTATGGTAGACTGTCATCAGGATCATGGAGTAGCTTAGTAATTACCAGGGTTTATGTTAGACTGTCATCAGGATCATGGAGTAGCTTAGTAATTACCAGGGTTTATGGTAGACTGTCACCAGGATGATGGAGTAGCTTAGTAATTACCAGGAGGTTTATGGTAGACTGTCATCAGGATATGGAGTAGCTTAGTAATTACCAGGGGGTTTATGGTAGACTGTCATCAGGATGATGGAGTAGCTTAGTAATTACCAGGGGGTTTATGCTAGCGGCCACTACTTTCACAAGATACATTTTCTTTTCTTGCAGTAGAATCACAAATGGACAGTTTCGATATTATTTTGTACCTTCTGACCACTTTCCGAGAAGGTGTATTAACCTACTCACCCAAGATGAATTGGTGAACCTATTATCAGAAGAAGACGTTTTATGAAAAGCGGTTTTATTTGATCGTAAGTACTTCTTTAAAAACAATCATTACATTCTTTTGGAAATCAACATTAAAGCTCTGCGCAAAGTCGATTACAATTCATAACAAACACATTTTTTCATAAGATACTCGTCTGTTAAACATGAGGTATCTGCACACTACCAATTTATCTTGGGAAAATAACAACTCTTTTTTTGCCTGATTAGTAGAGACAAGGACTAGCTAAGATCGAACATGGTTTCAACTGGGGATTTTCAATTTGGATATACAAAATGTATAAAAATAACTGGGCACACTAAAATAAAATATAAGTTACTTTCTCAGAGTAGCTTTAAATACACATAGCTGCTGGTTTTTAAATACCTTGGAAGTATAGCTAACTACTAATTTTAGATGTAGCTCGTATGTTTTAGCTGATTACGTTTTCAAAATAGCTTCCTCAATGACGATGGCAAAACCTTGTCGAAACGTTGTACATTTGCTGTTATGTTAAACTTATATTAAAGTTTTTCTTCATTACCCATTCAAGCCGTCTCCAAGCATTATTAGTCTCAAAGTGGGTTTCTCGTCATCGAATTTGAATTCACCTTTGATTTTATTTGGAAAACGAAAATCTATGTAAGTGCTCAGTAGATGGCGCGCAAGACTCAATGTTTAACTTCCACCATTCGACGTAGATAAATCATGCTTTGAAGGCTGCAAATTGTTTTAAGAAAGTATACTCACACATATCACGTGTTTTAGTTTTGGTATGTCATATCATTAAAGACTATAAATAACGATTTCTAATGCGATTTACATATTTGTAAAATTTTCAAATAACTTATATGCGGATACACTTCTACATTGTTTCTATTTTAGCTTTCTGATTTGTAATATCAACATTAGTTTGTAAACTATTTTACACTAGGCGCTGAGCATAAAAAAAAATTGAAACACAGAATATTATTTGAAATAAACTTAACAATGTAGTAAAGAAAATATGGACAATAATGTTTCTAAATCATGTAACTTATTGAAAGATCCTACAATATACATCAGAACGAAGGGTACAAATGTATTCTAGATGTATTTCTTTAAAAATAACAAAAAACAAAAACAAACAATGAAATTAATAACAAAAAGTGCCTGAGTGTTCACTGTATCTCTAAAGTGTAAGGCCCGGCATGGCCAGGTGGTTAGGGTGCTCGACTCGCAATCTGAGGGTCGCCGGTTCGAATCCCTGTCCCACCAAACATGTTCGCCATTTCAGCCGTGGGGGCGTTATAATGTGACGGTCAATCCCATTATTCGTTGTTAAAAGAGTAGTCCAAGAGTTGGCGGTGGGTGGTGATGACTAGCTGCCTTCCCTCTAGTCTTACACTGCTAAATTAGGGACGGCTAGCGCAGATAGCCCTCGTGTAGCTTTGCGCGAAATTCAAACCAAACCTCTAAAGTGTAATACTTATAATTATAAACTTGCTAAACCTTTACCAGAAGACGTACATTCAGGCGCGGACAAAAATCTTAATCCATTGATTTTTATTTAAATCAAATTTTGGAACGCAAAAAAATCTTATTTCAAAATAAGACTGATACTTGACTACTTGAATTAGTAATCTAACGTATCTTTGAACCAATTGATAATGTGTGGCCTATTTGTTTAATATGCCCGGACGGTGGGTCCGAGAATTCCTGGTTCGCGTCTCATTATCTCAAACATGCGCTCTGCACGTTGGTACTGTGTCTTCATTATAAGAATGACGGTCAAATCCCACTATTCGGTTAGGGAAGAGAAACCCAAGAATTGGCGGTTGGTTATGTTGACTGGCTTCCTTATCTTTAATCTATAGTCCTTGTGTATATTTGCGTTATCATTCTAAAGAACAACTTAGTATCAATTCAAGTAATTCTTGTTAATTTGCCCACAACCCATAATTAGATTTGATTCGTTCTTTTTCAAACATCTAAATAACCATAAGATGGGTTCTATTTCACTGTTGTAGAATCACACATTTAGATTTTGTTGAAAGTGAAGCGAAGTTTATTTTTATACTAGATATAGTATCAATCTCACGTGTACACTGATAACTCAGTTACATCTTATTGTAATGGAGCTTGTGGTGTATACGTCCAAAACTCGGATCTCCGAAACTACCGCACCGATCATCACTAATCATAACTGGGTAATATTTTTTATAACTAAGCAGTATTTTTATAGCTGAGCAATAAATAAAACAGTTGAAATTTTCACAAAAATTATATGTTTCAGATTTAACCAATAAAAATACAAAAAGGAGTAAGTTTCAAATATAAAACAACCAAAAAACAAACTTAAAAAAATATTTGTTTTTCTTTAGTGAAAATCTAATGAGTGTTGCAACAGAAAAGCAAGGCACTTTCATTGATAACTTCGTCTACAAATAAATAGTTCAATAAAATTTACTCTGTGATGTAATGCTGTGATGATAGCTCATTTTTAAACTAATATTTCAATAAAATCCTTTTTTTTATGGATGGTGAACATTTCGAATGTCAAGTATGAGTACATTGTTGTAGAACTGTCAGACCATTCCAGAAAAGACCATAAGCCCAATAGTCTTCCTCAGGGACTAGAAGTTATACCTGCCCGGAGGGCGAGTATTTCTGCTAGTTGTTATAATGAAGTTCAGACGCCATACGTCATTCAGATACCAGTTGAGTTTTGAATGTCATACGTGTCAGTCTCACGTGCACACAATTAAGCTCTTATAATGAGGTTCAGGTGTCATACGTCATTCAGATACCAGTTGAGTTTTGAATGTCATACGTGTCAGTCTCACGTGCACACAATTAAGCTCTTATAATGAGGTTCAGGTGGCATACGTCATTCAGATACCAGTTGAGTTTTGAATGTCATACGTGTCAGTCTCACGTGCACACAATTAAGCTCTTATAATGAGGTTCAGGTGTCATACGCAATTCTGATAATAATCACAGCTGTGAATTTCTATAGCATATGAGACTGGTTATTAGTTTGTAATTTTGAGCCGAATAATAACTGATTCGTCTTCCTTATCTTTATTTGCAATATTTTACTTTGTGATTAAGATTATTTGACATCAGTCGTATTTTATACAGGACGATAACTATTTGTTTTAATAACAAAAATAGTTTTGGTTAAACTAAAATCGGCATCTTAACTTTTTATTTTCTTTTATTTGAATAAAGTGCATTAATGAATCTAATAAAAAAATGAGTTTCTGCGTTTGATTCTTTCATTTATTTATCAGTTTTGCTGATCATCCTAAAATGTGATTTTATTTCAACAGAAAACCTTTTCATAGGTTTCTATTATTTGAATCTTTTTATTTTTGCTATTTTAAACAGCAGTTGTTTTAAAACCACAACTAAATACTGTTTCTCCCAGGATATTCAAAATATTTTACATTACAGCTTTACTAAATTAATAGTCAATTTGACCAAAAAAGAAGTAATTCTAATATACTGAAATTCTTAAGAGGTTGCCTTAACCGTTAAAGACAGGTAAGACGTTGTTCTAGTTTATGGACTCAACATGTTGCAACTGAGAACCAGTACGTAACATCTAGCGCATGGTTTTCTTGGTACCCTTTTGTGTGAAACTAATGCATCTATAATCCTGCGTATCTTGCTTCTAGTACATAATATGTGCACCATCATCCTGTCTATTTATTCATTTTATAAATAAAATATGTTATGTAAAGTAGCTCACAAGGTTAACGTAACTCGCCGTTTTCGCCCTAGATAAAAAAAAACGTTCCCTGTTGGAAGAGTAACCTTAGACTATATATATTACGATGTAATTTGCTTGTTAGTAGGTCAGTGCCGTTATAAAAGCTTGTAGCGCTGTGTGGACCACATTGTTTTTATTTTTTTATAAGGTATCGTTAGTTATTGGGTTCGTGAAAATGAAAATCTTTGTTTCTGTGATCGTACTTTTTGTGTGTTTTCCTATTATATACTGCAGTGAAAGACAATACCCGATACACTCAGAGGATGGAGCTTTTATCACAAAGCCTACAATCTTCCCTGCCCAGCTGCTGGGACTTCAGACTGATGAGGTGAGACCAGTGGTTGTAGCCTTTCCACCAACAAATCTCAATAGCACAGCCCGATATCGGGCAACCGTGCTTGTTGTAACTGTTACTACTCCAAACCCTCGTGTTGTTCAAATAATTGGAAACGAATCTTTTCACATCGAAGAAGAAACTTTGCAAAGCACTGGTTTAAACCTCACTTTTCAGTTACGCGGTGTTTTCATTGGTTACGCCACAGTTTTTGTTCGAGTAGAAAGAATACTCAAGAATTTTCTAGTCCCAAAAAATATAGAAAGTAACCAGAACATGGAGAGGTTGCGAATACCAATCAGCAAAAGCTCCGAACAGCCAGAGACATCAACTATGACCCCCTTCCTAGAACAAATGGAGTCTGAATTCCATCAGTCCAGTTTTCCTCTAAACAATAATATCAACAATACTCGAGTGTTTGAGTTTTCGGTCAGTGTTATTAGAGCACCGTCGATATTGAAAGACGTTTTTACGTTCTTGGTTGCTATAGTAATTGGTATAAATTTCGTCAGTATGGGGTGCCAGCTAGATCTAAAGCTTATCAAGAAGGTGTTAATCAAGCCTGTTGGTCCGATCATCGGGTTTTTCTGTCAGTTTCTGTTTATGCCTTTGGTAAGATTTTTATTTTGCATATGATAATTTACGCATGTGATATATCTTATTTTATTCATAACATATCGGGATATATTGTTCTAGTCTGAATGATATACAATTTACATTAGAATTATAAAAAAATTAAAATGAACTTATTTATATTCTTTATTTGTTTATAAGCGAACTTAAATTGCAGCACATTATAGAACACATACTAATGAGCAAACTGTATGTGCATACGGAATTTATTGCACACTCCCTATCTCAAAGCAATTCAACTTGTGCTGAAATTTCTAAATGTGATTAATATTTAAGTCGGGTCTGTGTAACCACATAATGAAATATAAGTTTTAACACTTCGAGAGCAGATGGTTGACGTGCTTCTTTTCACAAAAACTACGTGAAGAGTAATGACAAGAAAAGTAATAAATGAAGATTTCCCCACAATATAAGTTTTAACACTTGGCGAGCAGTTGATTGACGTGCTTCTTTGCATAAAAACTACGTGAAGAGTAATGACAAGAAAAGTAATAAATGAAGATTTTACCACAATATAAGTTTTAACACTTGGAGAGCGGATGGTTGACGTGCTTCTTTTCACAAAAACTACGTGAAGAGTAATGACAAGAAAAGTAATAAATGAAGATTTCACCACAATATAAGTTTTAACACTTGGAGAGCAGTCGGTTGACATGCTTCTTTTCACAAAAACTACGTGAAGAGTAATGACAAGAAAAGAAATAAATGAAGATTTTACCACGATAAAAGTTTTATTTTCTTTGAAATAACCGTTTGACTATTTTTGACTATATTTTTCTCTTCCATTGAAAACATTGAGGACTTTCTTCTTCGAAATGATGTATTGTTTTTGGTTCTATATAATCCATATCAACCTGATAGTATCATATTCCACCAGCTACTGTCAAGACTGGAAGACATTTTATTAACCCGGTCAAAACGATTTGATTTTATATACAGGACAAATGACTGCCTGTTACGTGAGTTGGGTTGTAGAACTTGCTCGACGTTCATGGAAAAACGGTAACTAGTTTATATTCGCTTCGATAATGTGTTAATGGTCCCCTAATCTTAAGAATCCAGTAGCGGAGATATTAGGTAGAGGTACTCATACGATATAGTGATAATCATATGCTGTATTAGATCTTAATTGATCTAATGATATAATAATTCGGTATAAATGTCATATTATTTCATTATCAAATATTAATGAGTTGGTTGTTTTCTTAGTGCAAACAATACACAACGAAGGTTATAATCATATACTTGATCGTAGAGACTGAAAACTATTTGATGTATAGTCGTAGTTGCATAACTATTTGTATAGTTTGATAACTAAAGTAACATATCTGATTCTGATCGTAGAACTTGACAGATGTCACAGAAAGACATCTAACTATAGAGATTGACAAACTGGGAAAATTGACAGATCTTTGAAACCACAAAGACATGGAAATGAAGAAATAATAATAATAAATTAAGATCAAACAACCAATTCCAGATCATACCAAAGACCACTTGAAAAGATGACCCTCACTCCTCTACAAATATATACAGCTACACAGATGAACAACATATAAAGTTCCCAAAAGATAGCCTACTCTGATACATTTCAGAAACAGCAACCCAATGATTCGGTGAAAACCATAGCATAGAAGCTTAAGCATCGTTCACTTCAAGACTTCATGAAATGTTAAACTATTGTGAAATATTGTCTTTGTCAGAAAAAGATTAATTTAGATATAAAGGACAATATGAAAAAAATAGACTTAAAATGATATTCTATAGTTACTACATAGAAAAGATGAAGATATCATCTGTAAAAGTAAACAGTTTTACCAGCTTTCTTTATCTCCAATAAAGACATGTTCACAGAAGTCGCAGGTTAATAAGCCAATCAGCCATGCTCATCAGAATTTGAAAGTACAATAATATTAGTGATATAAATCGCATAATAAAAGAAGAAGAATGTAGATAACAACATCTGCCATCTAATGTATTTTTACCAGTATGTTCCGTTGGTTTCATTGCCTCGTCAGTTTTGGGGTGATTTTTATCACTATTATTATGACCATTGGTTTCACTGCTTCATGATTTCCATCACTATTACTTAGCCCGTTGGTTTAGTTACTTCACGATTTTTTGGGTGATTTATATCAGAATTATTGGGTCCGTTGCTTTCATTACTTCGCGATTTTTTGGGTGATTTGTATTACTATTATAGGCCTGTTGGTTTCAGTGTTTCACTATTTCGAGGGGATCTGTATTACTATTATAGGCCTGTTGGTGTCATTGTTTCAAGATTTTGAGGTGATTTGTATTAGTATTATAGGCCTGATGGTTTCACTGTTTCACGATTTTGAGGTGATTTGTATCACTTTTATAGGCCTGTTGGTTTCATTGTTTTACGATTTTGAGGTGATTTGTATCACTATTATAGGCCTGTTGGTTTCATTGTTTCAAGATTTTGAGGTGATTTGTATTACTATTATACCCCTGTTGGTTTCATTACTTAAGACCATAACTTCAGGTTCAAACAGTAATTTTCAGTCACCTTCAGTTTTAATGAACTTTTATTGCATGGCTTCTAAATGTGGTCAATCACAATAGACAAACGTGTTTTCTTCATTAACGTTAGTATCTTGTTAATGATCTACGAAGAGATAGATGGACTGGAAGCTGAGTTTATATATATATATATATATATATGTATGAATGATTTCCAATTTTTAGTTCTAAATACAGTAAAAATATACATTATCTCAAAGAAGGTCAAATTTCAATCATATTCTTAAACATTACACTCAAATGATGTTTTAAACTTGATTAGCACCTTATACGCTACACTGGCCAGGTCAGAGCCTCCGAAGTCCAGATATACTCATCTTTAACTTAGAATTGCTGACCACAGGAAGTGCCCCCCAGTAGCACAGCGGTATGTCTGCGGACTAACAACGCTAGAATCCGGGTTTCGATACCCGTGGTGGGCAGAGCACAGATAGCCCATTGTGTAGCTTTGTACTTAACTTAAAAAACAAAAAAAAACAAAAACAAACAGACCACAGGAAGAACAACTAGACATCAGCACCTCTCCCCTATACGTATATTCTTAACCATGTGGCGGAATCGACTGCCATTTTCATAACGCGTCCACATCTAAAAGTGAGGAGCGTGTTCAGCAACTTATTGTGAGTTCAAGCCATGACCTTTCGATACACAGCCCGACACGCTAATCGTAAATCACCACTAGACTCATATTTTAAATGAACTCCATTATAAACGAAGACTGTCGTATCTTTCTTTATTATTTCAAAAACAAAATCCATTCTCTTCCCGATTCATACAATGCATTGAAAACTGAAAGCATGAAATACCACATTATGATAAATAGAAGAGACGTGTATTATGCACATTATTTCTTCACTCACGTGTGTTTTCACCACGATAACCATGCAAGCTCCTAATCAAAATCAAATCATTTGTTATATTTAGATACCACATGGGGCAGAAGAAATTAAAGCTCAACAAATTAAAGGTACGTAACCTCATTAGTTCCTGTTCAGGGAACCTTGCAAGAACACAAGACTATAATAATTTTTGCTGTGACTGGTGTATTGCCCTACATGTGCTATATGTTGATAGAGTCTTCCTTCGTTGAGCCACTTCTGTGTGGATAGATAACTTGTTTGTAAGAATTGAGTCACAAGGCGTTTGTTTCTAAAAATGAATCTTTTTGTGCATTTATTGGCCTACTTTAATGCATGTTCGTTATGACTAAAGGGATTAAAAATAATTTTGCTATTTTTCCTGTTGCTTAGGTAACTGTTTCTAACTCTTCCATCCATATTTTATCTTTATACGTTTTATTTAAGGTAAAATATGTAAATTATTTAACAGAATAGACTTTTAAACGGACAACTATTCTTTCTTGTAGTTTTGAAGTTTTCCTGAATCTTATTATTTTTGATTTTCGCGCAAAGCTACACGGGGGTATCTGCGCTATCCGTACCTAACTTAGACTAGAGAGAAGGCAGCTAGTCATCACCACCCACCGCCAACTCTTGGGCTACTCTTTTACCAACGAATAGTGGAATTTACCGTCATATTATAATGACCCCACGGCTGAAAGGGCGAGCATGTTTGATGGGACGAGAATTCGAACCCGTGACCCATAAATTGCGAGTCGAGCTCCCTAACCACCTGGCCATGGCGGGTCCTCCTGACTCTTAACGACAGCTATCCTTTCTTGTAGTCTTAAAGCTCTTCTGAATGTTAAAAACAACTATCTTTCCCTGTGGTCCTAAAGCTCTTCTGAATGTTAACAACAACTATCTTTCCCTGTGGTCTTAAAGCTCTTCTGAATGTTAACAACAACTATCTTTCCCTGTGGTCTTAAAGCTCTTCTGAATGTTAACAACAACTATCTTTCCCTGTGGTCTTAAAGCTCTTCTGAATGTTAACAACAACTATCTTTCCCTGTGGTCTTAAAGCTCTTCTCCTGAATGTTAACAACAACTATCTTTCCCTGTGATCTTAAAGCTCTCCTGAATATTAACAACAACTATCTTTCCCTGTGGTCTTAAAGCTCTTCTGAATGTTAACAACAACTATCTTTCCCTGTGGTCTTAAAGCTCTCCTAAATGTTAACGACAACAATCACTTCTTGTAGTCTTAAAGCTCTCCTAAATGTCAATGAAAGCTGCACTTTGTTGTATTCTTGAAACTCTTATGAATTGTAACTAACTCTACCCTTGTTTTTATCCCCTTTACGTCTTAATAAAACACATTTCAAAAACATTATGATTATGTTTACTGTACCACTGAAAAAGGAGAAAACCTCATTCTTGTAAGATATTTTAATTGCTAAATATGAATATCGTTGTTTGAAAAGATAAATATATTATTTTTGTTAACAACAATCGGTGACTGAAAGAATAAACGTACAGTGATGACACACGCGTTTTAACGTCATATGTGTTCTTAGCTCAGCTTGACACACGCCTTTTAACATCTTACATATCCTCTGTTCGCTCAGCTGTGACACAGCGTTTTAACGCATATGTGTTCTTAGCTCAGCTTGACACACGCCTTTTAACATCTTACATATCCTCTGCTCAGCTGTGACATACGTATTTTAACATCATAAAACTCCCCTGCTCAACTGTGACACATGCGTTTCAACGCCATAAATTCGTTGGTAAAAGGGTAGCCCAAGAGTTGGCGGTGGGTGGTGGTGACTAGCTGCTTTCCATATAGTCTTACACTGCTAAATTAGGAACGGCTAGCGCAGATAGCCCTAGTGTAGCTTTGCGCGAAATCTATAACAAACAAAGAAACACCATAAATATCGTCAGCGACAATATACATCTCTAGTTCAGTAGATTTCGTCGATAAAATAACAATTATTTTTCTGTTTACACAATTTTCCAAACGTATTTTATATTCTTTTTTCTGTTGTTTTATACATCCGCAACAGGAACTGTTGATCATAATACATAGGTAAAGAAAACGACTCAAGAACGCTGCTCGCCAAGGTTTTATATATGTACATACATCTGTACATTCTGTGTTAAAATATATTTAATTTTGAAAGACTATCCCTGATGCTAATATTGTCAGCACAAGAAAAGAAATATCTCATTTTAAAGGCAAAATGTCTCTGTCTGTATATCTGATCATAACAAGGATAATATTGGACTTGTTGACAATAATATACTGTAGATGTCGTGAATGTTATGAACTTAAAATTACATAAAAAATACTATATAGGAAAACAAAATTATAAAGAACCTGCTCAATGGTTTAGAAACTGGCATAGAATCTTGTTATTGAGGAAAAGAAATAAATATGCCTATCTTACGCTTAAAGTTTATCTTCTCGCTCGTACTGTGAATAGGGTTTTGTTTCCTTAACAGACGCACGAGAGATAGGTGTTTTTGAGATAGTGACTGAATATATTTTCGTCACAAAATCACATATCAGTAATGAATAATCAGTTTAAGCTATAACTGACTTAGTTTAGTAGCCATTAGGGATCGCAGCAGGTTCATTGCTCCTCTTTTTTTCCTGTTGGATGACCTAATATTTGCTGAATTTAACACATTCTTCTCGTCTTTCCCAAAGTAAAAATTACCACCTTTTCTTTTATTAGTGGGAATGGCACTTCTTTTCTCGGTTAATGTTCTGTTTAACTGAACACGCAATCACACAAAATGTGAGTTTCAAAATGTCTCAGGACCTTCAATACTGTAATAAATAGTTACAGGGGCTGCTATGAATTTTCGCTCTCTCTCTTGCGTCTTACCAACAACACGATTTTATATATACACCTGGAAAAAAGTTAAGCACCCCCGTGTTTTTTTCAAGTGATTCAGATTCGACGTT
>NW_013666726.1:151681-153014 GCF_000517525.1 Limulus polyphemus | reverse complement strand
TGTCACACCTGAACGCTCACATCCTTTTAATAATGTTTGAAATTATGAACATTGCTCAACATCATGAAAATTAAACCTTATTTTCAATAAGCAATCCTGAAAATATTTGGGGGTGCTTAACTTTTTCCTAGGTATATATATATATATACATAAAACGGAGGTAATATGGGTTTCATACAGATTTAACGTATGTGCAATAAGAATTTAATATCGATGTAATGTATGTACAAGAATAATTTCCTAATGATTTGATACGAGCGTATTATATGTAAGCACAAAACTACACAATGGGTTATCTATGCTCTGTCAACCGCGAGTGTCGAAACTCGTTTTAAACGTTATAAACCTCACATTTACCGCTGATCCTTCGGAGGCATTTCATAAGACTTTAATACGTGCGTAGTGTATGTAGGTGATAATTTAATAAATATAATACGGGTGTAATTTTTGTAGAATAACAATTTAATAAGAACTTAATACGAGTATGATCTGTGTATAATAAAATTTCAATAATGATTTTACTAGGATATTTTTTTTATTATTCCTGTAAACTCCCAGTGGAGCATAGAGCCGCAACAACATCTCGCCAAAGGAAGGTGTTGTTGTTGTAGTTACTTGTAGCAGGTTGGTTTTTACCTTTCTCATCCTGGACTTGGGACCAGGTAAAGGCGGAGGATGGCATGTTTGGTGTGACGGGGATTCGAACCCGCGACCCTCAGATTACGAGTCGAGCGCCCTAACCACCTGGCCATGCCGGGCCCTATTAGGATATAATCTGAAATATTTAATACGGGTGTAATATTTGTGTAATAACAATTTAATAAAGATCTAATACGAATGTAATGCATATATAATAACAACTTAATAAAGATCTAATACGAATGTAATTTATGTATAATAACAATTTACTAAAGATCTAACACGGGTGTAATATTTGTGTAATAACAATTTAATAAAGATCTAATACGAATGTAATGCATATATAATAACAACTTAATAAAGATCTAATATGAATGTAATTTATGTATAGTAACAATTTACTAAAGATCTAATACGGGTGTAATATTTGTGTAATAACAATTTAATAAAGATCTAATACGAATGTAATGCATGTATAATAACAATTTACTAAAGATCTAATACGAATGTAATGCATATATAATAACAACTTAATAAAGATCTAATACGAATGTAATGCATGTATAATAACAATGGGGAACTTGTTCTCCCGCGGTGGCCACTAGAGGCGCTACGAGTCCCGGGCCAACAAACCTTCGCGCGCCAGTCGCTGCTGTTGTTGTTTGTAAGGATTACCCGCTCTATTAATTTTACA
>NW_013666726.1:143283-150681 GCF_000517525.1 Limulus polyphemus | reverse complement strand
CCCCCAATTTTACTAAAGATCTAATACGAATGTAATGCATATATAATAACAATTTAATAAAGATCTAATACGAATGTAATGCATATATAATAACAATTTAATAAATATCTAATACGAATGTAATTTATGTATAATAACAATTTACTAAAGATCTAATACGGATGTGATGCATGTATAATAACAATTTAATAAAGATCTAATACGAATGTAATGCATGTATAATAACAATTTAATAAGGATTTAATACGAATGTAATTTATGTATAATAACAATTTACTAAAGATCTAATACGAATGTAATGCATGTATAATAACAATTTAATAATAGAGTATTTACGCTTATATGATACTGAAAGGTCATTGGCCCTGTAGAATAACAGGACAATATATATATATATATATATAAGTATAATACATTTTAGTTTATATCATACAGGTATCTTATGGGTTTGGCTACGCTCTGCTTCATGTTAACATTAGTCAGAGACTTGGATTCTTCGTCTTAGGATGTTCACCAGGTGGTATTTTTAGCACCTTTTGGACTGTACTGTTGAACGGGGACGTCAATTTGAGCATCACAATGACATTCCTCAGTTCACTTGCTGCACTAGGTATGTACTTACGTGAAATCAAATTAAATCTAATGATAGCTTATTTTGTTATATAATCTTCCTTTCATCTTAACTTCCACTATACTGTCATGCCACTTAGGCTAACTTTCAGTATCGTCATATACGTTAGGCTTAACTTTAGCAATGTTTTATCGCATTCGTTTTAATCAGCTTGTGCTCCGAACGATGGTGTAATATATTATCGGTGTCCAAGGGTGCCCGCAGAAAAAAGTATTAGGGGGGTCAATACCCCTGTAATTACAAATATCTTATGATTTTCCAATAACATAGTAGAAGAATTTTACATATCTAGTATTTTTTTTCTTTTTAAAAATCCGGGGGGCGGGTCAAGTGACCCCCTTGCCACTTCCATGTCGTTGTGGTAAAAAGTAAAAGGAAATACGCTACTTATTTATTCAAACCGTTTCATTTGTTAGCACTATTATTAAACATTAAAAATCCACATATTTTTTCAATTCCTCAAGTTTCTAATTATCTAATTCAAAGTTCAAAACGACTATGAAGTTTTTTAGTGTAATATATTTCCGATGTAACGGTATTTTCCATTACTTACTGTGATAAAGCCTTAGTATGGAGCACAAAATGGCCCATAATTTTCATCCTTTTTCTTGTATAAAAATTAGACAATTTCAAGTGTGTACACAATATGTTTGAAAAGGAGAGTTCTAATTTGTGAGATCAACATATATTGTGCGAAACACAATCAGCATGTAAAGCATGCTAATGCTACGGGGATCTGGGGAAGTGGCCTCCCAGCAAATTTGTAAAAAATAGGTGCTATGAGATTAAATCTGAAATATAGCTTAAATAATTGCATGGCTATAAATATCCAATAAAAAGTCAACAAATCATCATTATGTTGTGACATTGCATGGGTAGCTAGGCTTAAATTAATATAAATAGGTATGTTTTATTATAGTAAAGTACTGTACTGTCTAGATACAGAGTAGTTATTAATTGTTAAATTATATTACTAATTTAAACAACTCTGTATAACAATATTATATTAGCTATTTCAATCATTGGCTATCATGTACGTACTTGTATGCACTTTTGAAATAACATGTTAGCATGTTCCATTCTTCTGGGGTGTTTTTCCATAAATAACTTACATATAGTTTCAATGTTGATAGCGGTATCATAATGATTATGTATTAAAGTTAGAGCACTCAGTCTTTTTTTCTTTTTCGGTTCGTGTCCACCTCAGGTAATTATTCAACCGGAGGAGAGTAGATGCCGAACGTTCACTTGAACTTAATGGCAATATTTTTTTTACATCACAAAATTACGAAGTTCGACCGAATCCTCTCGAACCCCCATCCCCTGCGCACGTGCGTGAATTTTATTAAAGTAAAAGTACCCTTCTAAACGTAATATTATGTTTGAAAAAAATGATCTATTAAATTTTCAAAAATCATAATATAATAAATTATGAATCGACTCACAAATTTTTGTTATAAGTTTACTGTTTTATTAGAATCATTCGCACATTTTAATCAAGAAATAGTAGCTTCTTTGTAAATAGTTTTATAGCACATAACACGTTGCACACTTTTCCTCGCGGATATGAGTAGTATCATTGAGCATGCGTAGTTGGAACTGCACTTCTGTCAAAGAGGAGTAGCAGACGATCAAAACAGTACTAGGTTCAATAGCTTTCATAGCTTTTCAGATAAACTGACGGTAAATTTTGACAAGATAAGTATTAAAGAATACGCGAAAACGCCATCTTTTTAAGATAAGTAATAAAGTTATCGTATAACATCGGACGGTGCGTTCTTAATAAAAATTCTTCAGTGGTTTTCACTGATAGTTGACCAGTAAAACGTGCCAACCTTTGACAGATGTCGTGATGGTAAGTGAATCAATACCGAATCCCCCGATAATTGTTTATACCGGTAATACATTAAGAGATGAAAAATGTTTCAGTCATTCCTACAAGTATAATGTGGTTAAAACTTACATTTTGTCAAACCTTTACTACATTACTGAATTTTTATTGTAACACATAATGATATACATGTCTTTTTAATGTTATTATGTTACTGGCCCAAACTGACTGTACAGATTTCAAATTCGAAGCAACTTTTAGACAATAATTTTGTTATACATTAAGCATTTTTGGTCACCAAAAACACCCATCCGAAGCAGAATTAACATTTTAGTTTATAGATAAGATACCCACTGTGTATTTTTAATCTTATGTTTAGTTACGTTCAAAACTCCAGAACTAAGATAGATTAGTTACAACAAATGTGACATTACGATGACACTTATGAGTCAGCGACACCTTTGAAAAATGATTTAGTGATAAAAGAATTTCGGTTAAATCATATTTCTTTATACTTTATGTTATTATTAGTTTATATGCATATATAATTGTACGTGAAAGTTGTTTTTTTATCATTTGTTTCAACACTTAGGTATGATGCCCTTTTGGATATTCACCCTGGGTTCTACGTTATTCCTGAAACACGAGGCTCAGATCCCCTACGTTAATCTAGTCTTATCTCTAGTGTTGTTGACACTACCCCTAGTTATCGGGCTTTTCATTCGTTACTTTCGTCCAGGCTTAGCAAAGGTATCGGACAAGTTGATTCGCCCTTTCACACTAATCATCTTGATACTGACCGTCATCCTGGCGTGTATTACAAACAGTTACATCTTTCCATTGTTCACGTGGAGAATGCTACTGACTGGAATGTGTATAGCGTGGAGTGGATACGGATTTGGTGCAACTTGTGCGTGGCTAGCTCGTCTTCCAAAAGCACAAATCATTGCTGTATCCATTGAAACGGCGTTCCAAAATATTGCTATAGCGTATGTTGTACTGACCATTTCCCTTCCCCAGCCAGATGCAGACATAACAGCTGTAACAGTTGTAGCTCAAATCATTTTCACGGGTACCCCCATGTGGATCATTTATACGACCAAGGTTTTTCTACACATTGTTTCTCAGCGTTGCTCTCGACTCCAGAATAATAACCATAACGAAATCGATAACCAAATATCAAAGAAAAAGGTTGAAAAATACACAATTACGGATCAGTTCGTTACAAGCAAAAAAGATAAGGCTAGCCAGAGCCCAGAGCACTGTACTCAAGACCAAGTAGAAACTACAGTAAATATTTAACTTACAACTCATCTAAACAAGTTATTCTACATTGCAATTCAAATATGCAATAAAACTTAGGAAAATAATGTATAGGATAAAATACAAACTCTTAGAAAAATGTCTTTAACCTAATATCACTTCTCTCATTGAAGGTTTAGTTAAAATCAAAGATGTGAAACCTGTTTCAAGGATCCGAATTCCGTAATGGTTGAGATATATTTAATTGATAAACGCCAGGTTTAGCAAATAGTTTTGCGTCAGCACTAGAGATAAGTTGATTTTTGTAAGGAAAGAGGAAAATTTCAATATTTTTCGTTCAGCAGGACAAAGCGTTATTTTATAATTTATAGTTTTGGTATTTAAAGACATTTTGCTAAACTATTTATGCACTTGTTTGTTTAAAACGTCTATAATAACGTAAAATTAAAAATATATATGCAGTTAATCTCACTAAATGCTGATTGTTGAATTTCATGCAAACTTACTCGAAGACTATTAGCACTAGCCGTCCCTAATTTAAAAGTGGTATATTAGATGGAAGGCAGATAGCCAACACCACCCACCGCCAACTGTTGGGCTACTATTTTGACAAGGAAAATTGGAATTGGCTTTCACATTTTAATGCCCATACGGCTGAAAGAGTGAGAATGTTCGGTGACTCATTGGTTACAAGTCCTAATCATCAGGCCATGCCAGCCTCTCATGAACTACTCTTAGAGTCCTTATGTATTTCACATAGAGATTGGTAGATTTCACCCAATTTATTTTGTCACACTTCTTCAAACTGAGTGTTATAACAGACAAAAATTGAAAATCACTCAATACAATGAAATATATAGGCCTCACATGTTGTGAACGGTACGAAAACAAATCGTAAATTTGGAATTTATTGGTTAAAAATACAAATGATAAATAGACTCAGAAGAGTGATGAAACACTTGATGAGTCGGAAAATAGAAAACGATTATTTGACAAAAACAGTCATCCGATAAATCCGCAAAGATTTTGTGCCCTTCTCCAGTGGCTGAGCGGTAAGCTTGAGGGCTTATAACTGAAATTCGGAGTTCCATTCTTGTGGTGGACAAATGTTAAACTTTGGGCTTAACAAACAAAGAAACACAGTGAATAGTAGTTTAAACCAGACCAATAAGATTCTTGAGAAAATGAAGAAAAGACAAAGAAATCAATATATCTAGCTAAGTATTTTAGGGACATAGTTAAGAATATCATTGACAAAAACAAAAGTTATACATGTTACGAATAGAATTATGATACAAATATATAGGGTAGGGAAACTAAACGTTTAATGTTATATTGTGTTCAGTACAAGAGATAAATCTTTCTTAATATGTCCCCCAGTGGCACAGCTGTATGTCTGCGGACTTACAACGCTAGAAACCAGGTTTCGATACCCGTGGTGGGCAGAGCACAGACAGCCCATTGTGTAGTTTTGTGCATAACTACAAACAAACAAACATACTTTCTTAGCTCTCTACTAGCCCTGGAATCGCTTAATGTCAGTTCTCACTCTGTTCTCTTAGACATTCTCTTGTTCAATTTTTTCTGTCGTCTGTTTCTATCCAGCTTTTCTGGATACCTGACCATGTCGGTATTCTAGAGAATGAGCATGCTTAACTTCAAACAAACACACAATTGTTAATATGTTTCATAATCATCACCTAAAGCTTTGATTTTACGAATGATCACGAAACACTGAACTTACAACTGTTATTCTTAAAAATAAACTATAAATTAAATATGAAACATTTAGAGATCCAAGCAGAAACCAATGATATTACTATTAAGATATTCCCGTCAATACAAAATATTTTACAAAGAGTTGCAATGATTTCTCAGCAGTAACGGATTTATTTCTATTATTATACAACTTTATCGCACATATAGTCCAAAGATGGATAAGTTAAATAGCAATATTTGAGGTTATTCGAACAAGAACTGTTTATTTTGCAAAGGTTATGTTTTATGGGGTAACACAAGGACTTATTATAAAGGAACTGTTATTCTGGGGATTATACTGTGATTATATTTTAAGTAAATATCTAACAAGTGATGCTCCGTTATTAATGAAATCAGTGTTTTTTATTTTTGTATTCACATTGATAGAACAGCGATCGAAACTGTTTATAATAGATACGTTCATAGGAACATTAATCTATTACTAAATAAATAAAGATATAATAATGGCTGGAGACGGCTTAAATGGGTAATGAAGAAAAACTTTAATGTAAGTTTAACATGACAGCAAATGTACACCGTTTCGAAAAGGTTTTGTCACCCCCTGATGAGGACAAACCCTTGTCGAAACGTTGTACATTTGCTGTCATGTTAAACTTACATTAAAGTTTTTCTTCATTACCCATTTAAGCCGTCTCCAGCCATTATTAGTCTCAAAGTGGGTTCCTCGTCATCGAAAATAAAGATATGCTATCAAAATGAGTTGTTATGGTATGAATTGCACTTCCAAGCTGGCAAAGTATGACTATAATTGATTATCTTGTCGTAAGACATTATTATTAGGCCTGTTATATTTTAACACTTCATTCTTTATCTAGTTTCTTCCGACCACCACTATATTTGATGTGTTCCAGCCGACCCGATGAGCTCTGGATTAAGCGAAAAGCATCGTCGCCAGTAGATATGGCGAGCATAATGTGGTTGGAATATTGTTATTAATACAATCTTCTAAATCTTGGACATTCTTAAAGGACTAGATAAAAAATGCAGTGTTGAAAATGTAATAGAACTAATAGTAATGTCTCATGACAAGTATAACTAATTTAAAAAATAGCATTGTAATATAAAGATTTAATCAAAGGGCTATTATCAAAGTTTTTTACATTGAGCCATAACGTATGGTGACTAGTACGTGACGCTTGGAGATTTTGATAAATAAAATATAACAATATCCTCATTCAATCAACAGGAGTGAAAAAAATAACTTGTAAGTTAGCTTTAATCGTTTTACGTTACATTATTAGCTTTAAGGTATTATTTTGTGCAGACACAACTGGTCGTGACACGGAACTTCAACCTGAATGGTACCTTATGCAACAAATGGGTTAAACGGTCAGTTCAAGGTACAAACATAGCCATCCCTAATGTAGAAATGATGCCCAGAGGGAGGGAAACAAGTTAGCAACCCCTGCCGCTTATATGACTACTTTCAATCGAATAGTAGGATTGACTGTCACTTTTATAACGCGCCTAAAGGTGTAGTGAAACTATGATTCTGAAACAATTACACCACAGAACACTCAACACTCTACAGAATGCAAACAATAAACCATTTTCTGGTGAACAAAATATAACCAGAAGAACAAGGCAACAGAAACAGAGGATCAAGTGATAAAATTAATATTCGAAATACTTCTTGGTAGGCTGGGGATGCTCCCCATCTTACTAGAGGCACAATCTAGAAATATCTGTAAAAAATTCGTACGTTTTTATGGTATAACGCTAGCATAAAGCATCACTTGGTTTAGCTCGTAGTTG
The DNA here is from genome assembly GCF_000517525.1 of Limulus polyphemus. Classification (NCBI taxonomy): domain Eukaryota; kingdom Metazoa; phylum Arthropoda; class Merostomata; order Xiphosura; family Limulidae; genus Limulus; species Limulus polyphemus. The sequence continues at coordinate 143,422 of NW_013666726.1, read as the reverse complement.
TTGGTGCTAGATAGAGTTTGTGTGAATCAAGGAATAACGCTAACATAAAGCATCACTTGGTTTAGCTCGTAGTTGTTGGTGCTAGATAGAGTTTGTGTGAATCAAGGAATAAAACTTGATACGCATTTCCAATCGATCT